>NC_050574.1:26799220-27099220 GCF_011100635.1 Trichosurus vulpecula
GCGAGAGACGATAGAGAAGAGACAGAGAGACAGAGACAGAGAGACAGAGAGAGACAGAGAGAGAGAGAGAAAGGAGAGAGAGAGAAAGAGGGTCAGAGAGAGACAGAGAGAGAGAGAGAAAGGAGAGAGAGAGAAAGAGGGTCAGAGAGAGACAGAGAGAGACAGAGAGACAGAGGGAGAGAGAGATCAATATCATGTGGTGCATGTGATACATCAATAATCTGAAGTCTAGAAAAAGAGAAATACCTATCCAAGACAGTAAGATGGTAGACAAAGCCGCAGTGGAATCAGGATATTATCAGATCATAGATTTAAAGTGAGAAGGCACTTTAGTGCTCATCAATCTAATGCTTTCACCTTAGAGAGGAGGAAACTGAAGTCTAGGGAAGTAAGTGTCACATCCACAGCTACACAAATAGTGAGGGACAAAGCTGGTATTTGAGCTCAGGTCCCATGACTCTAAGTCTTCTGCTTCCATGAAAAATCAATTCTCAGCCTCTACAACTCATCTCCACAGTACATATCAATCACTGTGGATACAATTTAATTGAATACGTGTACCTTTCTGAGCTGCATTTCCTCTCCAGGAAAACCAGGTGAGTTGGCACATAGTCATAGGTCACATGAGGATTGAATCATTTGACTCTTACAACATAGCCCTGTGAGATAAGTGTTGTTATCATTGCTACTTTATAGATGATTAAGTTGAGGCTCAGAGGAGTCATGTGACTTTCCAAATGTCACATAGTCAGTAAATATACGAGGCTGGATTCAAATCCAGATTTCCTGCCTCGAAGTCCAGCAGCCTATTCATACTACTCTATTTCCAAATAAGTGTCCATTTACTTCCTTGAAGGGTAGTTGATATAGGAGGCCTGACTCCATCCAGTGATCAGAGAAGGCGCTGACAACTCATGGCACCATCATCCTTCTTTTACTTCTCTCTGTCCAAATAAGGCCCCAAGATAGAAAGCAGAGGGCCTAACCTTGTGCATCTATGTGGAAGATGGATAAGGTTGCAGACTAAGAGATTTGTGCTTTCACTTTCTATCAGAGTTTAGAGAGGACAGAGCTATTAAAGAGATGACTGGAAAGAAAAGTAATGATTACCAAGAGCCAACAGGGCTTTGTCAGGGCCAAGTCACACCTGACTAGCTTCATTTCCTATTTTCTTTTGGAGAAGATAAGTAAAATAGTAAATGAAGTAAATACCATAAACATGATTTTTTTGTTGGTGTTCAGTCATTTCAGACATTTCCAATGCTTCATGACTCCATTTAGGATTTTCTTGGCAAAGATACTGCTGTGATTTTCCATTTCCTTCTCCAGTTCAATTTATAGATGAAGAAACTGAGGCAAACCAGGTTAAGTGACTTTCCCAGGGTCTCACAGCTAGTAAGTGTTTGAGTCTAGATTACAATTCAGGTCTTCCCAACTCCAGGCCTGGAGCTCTATTCACTATGCCATTTAGCTGACCCAAAACATAGTTTGCCTACATGCTAGAAAATCTTTTGTTCAAATATCTCACATAACTCTTATGGAAAATATATAGGGCTATGGGTCAGACAGAAATAAAATCAGAAGCATTTGGAAAAGGTTGGCTAGTCAGAATCAAAGAGCAATCTTCAACATTTCAGTGTCCACAGGTTAGGAGGGCACCACAGGAGTCCCCCAAGGATTTGCCTGTGGCCATGCGCCATTTAACATTTTTATCAATGACTTAGTAAATGGTGTATTCGTCACATTTGCAGATGACACAAATGTATGAAAGATAATATATACATTCAACAACAGATTTGGGATAGATAATTATCATGACAATCTAGACCAAGGGCTTTCAACCTCTTCTGTATTTGGTTTCCTTGGGCAACCAAAATATGGTAGGGACCACTACTCCAATAAAAGCATTAGGATTAAAAGGGAAACCAATAATATTGAAATACTATATGTTTTTTTTAAGTTCACAGATTCCAGATTAAGAATATTCTAGTCTAGACAACTGGACTAAATCACATAAGATGAAATTCAATAGGTTGAACATAAAATGTGTTCCTTGTTTCCAAAACAATAAACTCCACGATTATAAAATGTTAAGAGACATAATTAGACTATGACTGTTTATTAAAGTGTAAGATCCTTGAGGGCAGAGACTGTCTTTTGCCTTTTTAATCTCCAGGGCTTAACACAACATGGGCTTAATAAATATTTATTGATTGATTATTCTGAAAAATGATTTGGGGGTTTTAGTGGACCACAGGTCAATATGATTCAGCAGTATATGTGGCAACTAAAACAAAACAAAACAAGCCTTACGTGCTCTTTGGCTGCATGCAGAGAAATAAAGCTTCCCAAATATGGAGGTGTTAATACTACTGAACTTGACCCTCATCAGACCCCATCTGAAGTATTGCATTCTGTCTGCATGCCACAGTTCAAGTAGGATGTTGCTGAACTGGACATTGCTAAGAAAGAATAACCAGGATGGTGAAGCACAAAAAGACATTCAATCAATGTCACATGATAATGATTTGCCTGCACTTCCTGACCTTTAAATGAAGCTGATAGCAGCACCTACCTTGCAATGTTATTATGAGGATCAAAAGGGGTAATATTTGCAAACACTTAGCACAGTGCCTGGCACATAGTAGGTGATATATAAATGCTTATTCCCTTCCCTGAGACTCCACAGAGAAGCAAATAAGCAAAGAGTCTCTAACATTGTCTTTCATGAAGGTCCCCAATTTCCCTCATGCTATTGGGCTTTCCCCCTTTAGTGTAGAGGGTTATTTTATGTCTCTCCCCTCTTCCCCTCCCACCTATCCACCAAGAATTATGCCTTACCTTCTGAAGGGAGGGCTATAGAAAATATAGTCAATGCCTTGTTAATTGGGCCAAGTCATTAATTCATATGCTTGCCTTTTAATAAATATGAACCATATCAGTGCCTTGGTGGCCTCAGATGCTTATAGAAGTAGTGAATAGGTTTAGGGAAGACCTAGAAATAAATCTAAGTCCAGTGCTTCCAGGAAGACTTCTGACTGGGATGTACACATCAAAAAATCATTATTAAGGATCCTTTAGGATCAAATCTTGTCTATGTGAACCATCAGTTTTAGCCATCAGTCATGGCTTATTTACCGTTCTTTTTCTTTTTTTCAATATACCTTTCTTTGCATCCTCAGTGGTTAGCACAATAAAACTGGCATGTAGTAAGTACTTAATAAATGCTTGTTGACTTCTTAAAATGCATCATCCTAATCAATAAATTCCAGATCTAAAATGATCAACTGTGAAACAACTGGAATCTTGTTTGACTGGATCTACAGAAACCAAAGTAGAGATTTTATCAACTCCTCCAGACACTCTCCAGCAGAGACAGTCAAGGTGCCTACAGAAGATCTAATATGCCATTTTATCAGCAACTTAATATTTCATGCTGAGAGTTTCAGGCTAGACACCCCCCAAACAAAAAAACAAACAAAAAGTACGTAGTTTCCTCAAAGCCAATTCCAGTTTAATGACTGCCCACTCCAAGGTAGAGATGGCTCCTTGGGCACTGACCTGCTAGAGGGAGAGAAGCTAAGAAAGTTGGCACATGTTCCCTCTAAACTTCAAAGAGAAAAGATACATATCAAAGGTTTGGTGCTCATTTTTTGAAGAATCACTCAGATTGTATAGTTCATGGTTCCAAGAAAATTCATACGTGAAGGTAACACTATGTCTTTCTGTCCTGCTAAATACCTCAATGAACTTATCAATTATTAATTTGATTGAACTTATTAATTCTAAAAACTACTTTAACTCAGACCTTAGCCTGATTTATGTGAATCCTGACATGGTGTTAAATGCTAATAGTTTTTACCTTATTTTATTTTTTGTATGAAATTGAAAGCTTCCCAAGCCCACAAGATAAAATCTTTGCCTGAGCCTTCTCTTTTTAACCTATTTCTTTCAAGATTTTTCCCCCTAAACCGTAACTGCCACCCATAAATTATGAATTTGGTCTCTGGCCTTTCCTGTTCGGTTGCATAACCTTGTTATGTTAACATAAAAATTAAACACGAGAGATGAATCAGCTAAATTGGACTCACTTATAGAGATCAAAATCACTGTAGCATAGCAGCAGGAGCAAGGCTAGGAAAGGAGGCACAGAGCAATTCGATTTATTGGCCAGGAACAAAATTCAGAGAAAAAGAGATACTGAAAAATAAGGCCAAATAGGAGAGATTTGATAAGTTCTATTTGTGGTACATAAGACTGAAGAAGTATTATGATGGTTTGCCACAGAGTCGGAGAGGGAAGATGACTCCAGGAGACACTGAAGGGCTGGAACTGGCTCTTTTGCAGTCATAAGCTGGGATGCGAGAAAAGGCATCAGATCAATTGATGATGATGGTGATGGTGATGGTGATGGTGATGGTGATGGTGATGGTGATAGTAGTGATGGTGATGGTGATGGTGATGGTGATGGTGATGGTGATGGTGATGGTGATGGTGATGGTGATGGTGATGATAGTGATGGTGATGGTGATGGTGATGGTGATGGTGATGGTGATGGTGATGGTGATGGTGATGGTGATGATAGTGATGGTGATGATAGTGATGGTGATGGTGATGGTGATGGTGATGGTGATGGTGATGGTGATGGTGATGGTGATGGTGATGTTAATTAATCCTACCTTGGATTCATGTAGTGATTTCAGGTTTATTTACTTTATCTAACTTGACCCTCAAAATAAACCCAAGAGGGTAGGTAGAATAAAATGTTATTAAAATTCATCTTTTATTTTTGCCTTAGTATCTACCATGCTTTGTACAGTGGAGGTGCTTTCTATATTCAGTTGAAACTTCTGTCTCCCTGTTTCTCACTCACTACACTCCATCTCTCCTTCGGTGCTAGGCAATACCATCCACCATGCCTAAAGTGCAGTCTCTCCTCAACTCTGCCTTATAGAATTTTTCATTTCCTTCCTTCAAAATTCAAGACAACCTTCTACATAAAACTATAGTGATCTTCCAAGCTGTCAGTGTTCTTCCTACCTAGCTATCTTCTACTTGTATTTGATCTATGTCCATGTATGTATGTATGTATGTATGTACGTATGTATGTATAATATCTATGTATGTGCAATATATATGTGTATGTCTGTTTCAAAAATATATGTTTATGAATATTTGTGTGTATATCTATATCTATATAGAAAGATACACACAGGCACACACATACATATGGATTATGGAAAGAAAAGGAAAAGGAGAGAGAGACAGAGACATAGAGAGAGAAAGAGAGAGAGAGAGAGAGAGAGAGAGAGAGAGAGAGAGAGGGAGAGAAAGGAGAGAGAGAATGAGACTTTTGGGACACAACCTGTATGTGTGCATGGGAACATGTATATAAGTAGATAGATAAATAGACAGACATATCCATATAAATATAATCACACAAATACATACACCCAATAGACATATACATTTTTGTTGTTGTTATTCAGTCATTTTTCAGTCACATCAAAGTCTTTGTGATCCCATTTAGAGTTTCCTTGGCAAAGATACTGGAGTGGTTTGCCATTTCCTTCTCCAGATCATTTTACAGGTAAGGAAACTGAGGCAAAAAGGGTTAAGTGACTTGCCCAGGGTCACACAGCTAGGAGGTGCCTGAGGCCAGATTTGAACCCAGGAAGATGAATCTTCCTCACTTCAGGCCTAGCATTCCGTCCACCGCACCATCTAGCTGCCAAGACATACATATAAACACTTAACATATACACTTAATTATACATTTAAGCTTTAATAGTTTAAAAATGTATCAATATTTTTGGAATACCCTCTATATATGTATGTGTGTATATATATATATATATGTGTGCAGGTATGCATGTACATGTACATACACATATACACACATACACATGTATTTGTATATATGTAATATGTATGTGTATATGCATATATGGATATGGGTATATTACATACATATATACACACACATAGGGTAGCTAGGTGGTGCAGTGGATAGAGAACTGGGCCTGGAGTCAGGAAGACCTAGTTCAAATCCAAACCCAGACACTTACTAGCTGTTTGACCCTTGGCAGATCACTTCTCCCTATTTGCCTCAGTTTCCTCATCTGTAAAATGAGCTGGAGAAGGAAATGCAAACCTCTCCAAAGTCTTTGCCAAGAAAGCCCCAAGATGGGGTCACAAAGAGTTGGACACAATTGAGAAATGATTAAACACACACACATATACACACATGTGTATATCTATGTTGGTGTGTATGGCACATGTACATAATTATATATGTGTGCTGTCTCTCTGATAGAATGTAAGCTTCTTGAGATTAGAAATTGCTCCATATTTTTTGTATTTATAACCACAGCTCCTAGCACAGTATTCTCAATGTAGGTGCTTAATGAATACTTCTGGATTGACTAATAACAATGAATGAATTAAATTATTGAAAAGCATTAATGAAGCACTTACTATTTGGCCGGCACTGGACTATGCCCTGGGGATACAAAAAAAAAACCAACAAAGTCAGTCTCTTCCCTTAAGGATCTTACATTCTTGGGGCAGGGGGCACTAAAACAAGTGCCTAGCAACAATTTAACAAGCAGTTATTAAGTACCTACTGTATTCATGACACTGTAGGAACATACAATGTTGGGAACATACATTCAAAAATTAAGTCATCCTCCATCTCAAGAAGTTTACATTCTATATATGATGGCCAATGAATGGGTCAAATTAACATTTTTAATAAGTATGAAATCTTAGAGCTCTCCTAGCTAACTTCACCTTATCTTATAGGATAGGAAAATCAATGTCATTGCCCAGAGAAGGGAAGGAACCTTCTCAACATCGCACAATGAGTTAGTGGTAGAGTGGGTACTAGATAGAATTCATGTCATCTAATTCCCACTCCTTGACACATTTCCACACTCCCTCCCCCAGGTACAGGTTGTGAATGAGCAGTTAAAATTGTGACTCCTCCCAATACCTTCTTGGAGATTCAGTCAAAGAAAGGTGCTCCTCGGGCAGCCTGGGGCTTAGAATGAGTCAAAGTATTTTGACAAGTCCTCCATGATTCAGCTACTTAGAGGGGAATCCTATTCTGACTTCCCAAATCAGGCTGCTTGAGTCAGATCAAAACAAACTGGAGAAGATGATGCCCAGGGGAGAAGAAAAAAGATCCCAACTCTGTTCCATTAAAAGAAAATGAGATGATCCTGGTGAGCCATAGATTTGGATGTATATGCTAACCCTCTATCTTAATCAATGTTGAGTAAGCTATGGTACCATGGGTCCCACCAAAACCAAAAGCTGCCTCTTTGTAATTTCTAAGCACTATACCCTCTGGGGCCAAGCAAAATCAGTGAAATACCTCTTCCATATGGCACTGCTTCAAGAACATAAAAGCAGATATTATGCTGCTTATGAGATGGTCTTTTCTTCAGGCTGAACAACCCCATATCCTTCAAATGATCCTTGTATGGCATGGTTCATAGAATCATAGGCTCAAGTCAAACCTCCTTTCACAGATGAAGAAACTGAGGCAGGTAGCAAGTGACAGGCTTGGTATTTGAACCCAGATCCTTCTTCTCCAAACTCCACACTATTCCCACTGCGCCATATTACCTCTATAAACCACAAAGAACATCTTGTGTCAGAAATATCTAGGAGTCAAGGAGATTCAGCAAGAGTGACAGAGTAAGCCCAGTCTTTCTCCCCACACCCCCGAGGCATAGGACATAGGTCCATGAATTTGAATAGTATAACAGCTGATATTTACTTAACCCTTTAACATTTCCAAAATGACTACAGATATCTTATCTGAGCCTCTGAATAAGCTCATGATCTAGGTGCTATGATTGTCCGCATTTTATAGATAGGAAAACTGAAGAGAGTAACCTCTCTAGGTGAAAAAGGAAATCATATATAATAGGTATAGTGGAATGAAATTCCCTCCAGGAAAGGAATGGAGACCCCCCACCTTGGACCTTCTTTGAAACATGAAAAATGATATAGAAAATGAGGGACCAAGATGATTAAGGAGATTATCAATGTGTATACCCCGATCCTTCCCTATTTTCTCTTTCTTTTTTTTTTTTGTTTTACCAGTAAATGTCATGCTTCATGGGAATATAAGTGAGAAAAGTTCAAAGTAATAATATCAAAACTCTGCTCCCTTTTTCCTCCTCCTTCTGACATTTTATTGTGATATGAAATGCGAACAGGATAAAAACTCTAATGGGCATATCTGGTTCCTTCATTTAGGGAGCATTTGAAATTCAGTCTAGTTCTAACTCCCATTAGGAAGAAACAGGCAAAAGTCTGTTTCCTCCAACAGGCAGTGAAGAACCAAAGCTCATACATCCATCGGCCGCTACTTCACTAGCAGGAATCCTGCTGGGAGTACCAAGGCAAAGCTCATTCCGGCACTTAGCCCCTAGTGTTTTCAATGAAACATATTAACAACCATCTATTAAGCACCTTCTGTGTGCAAGACACCACGGGAGGTGCTGGGAATATACATATGAAAATTAAACTATGCATGATCTCTAGAAGCTCATGTTCTTTTGGGGGATATATACACTGGTAAAGGTGGGGCAGAGGGGTAAGGATTTACATAACAACTACTAGTTGCCAGGCACTATGCTGAGTGTTTTACAAATATCTCTCATCTGACCCTCACAATAGTCCTTTGAGGTACATGCCATTGAGGAAACTCAGACAAATGGGTTATGTGACTTGCCCAGGTCACACAACTACTGAGGCTTCATTGGAACTCAGGTCTCCCTAACTCCAGGCCCAGCACCATATCCACTGTGCCACCTAGATGCCCATAATAAAGATAAGCTCCCAATAATAACTTGAAGAGGCAACAGTAACAATGACATTAATGAATTATAGCACCCTGTTAAAATAATTCACTCATTTTAAGCTTAGGAGGCAATATAAGTCCAAAGAGGCAGCTAGGTGACATGGTAGATGGAGCACTGGGCCTGGAGTCAAGAAAATCTGAGTTCAATTCCTATCCCAGACATTTACTAGCTATGTGACTCTAGACAAATCACATAACCTTGTTTACCTCAGTTTCTTCATCTGTAAAATGAACTGGAGAAGGAAATGGCAAACCACTCCAGGATATTTGCCAGGAAAATCCCAAATGGAGTCAAGAAGAGTCAGACAGGACTGAATCAACTGAACAACAAAAAATCACAAAGTCCCTGTGGTTTCCTCCTCTTCAGCTTTCGGGAGTTTATTTTATACAAACGGTTATAAGTTCTATCACAATAACTATGCAAATAGTTTCTCCTATTAGAAAATTCCTAACAATTAAACAGAGATTGGGGTCCTTGTGTAAGTTTGCATTTATACCTATCTCTAGTTGAGCCCTGGCTTTTTTGTAGTTGAGGTAAAATTAGGATTCCTGGAAATTTTTGGATCAGGGGAGGGAACCTGTAGCCTTGAGGACACATGTGGTCCTCTAGCTCCTCAAGTAAGGTCCTGTGACTGAATCCAAACTTCACAAAATAAATTTGTGAACTTCTGTGAAGTTTGAATTCAGTCACAGGGCTGTACTTGACCTAGAGATTTGTTCTGTGAAGTCTGGATTCAGTCAAAGGGTCCCACTTAAGGACCTAGAGGGCCACATGTGGCCTAGAGGAGGCAGGTTCCCTACTGCTAGTTTGGATAACAAAACACCAGATGATGGTACAGCATCTATGGATAGGTAAGCACCTAGAGGATATTGGAGAAAGACTCAACCTTTTTGTTGGTTCATGCCTCTGTCTGGGTCTTCTGCTCTGAGATGCCCATAAATACAGGGATATGCCTTGATAAGTCCCTTCTCTACCATTACCCCATCCTCCCTTGACTCCTCAGGAGTACGCTGAAACATCATGCTTCCTCCAAAATCTTGAATTGAGACCCTTAGCTTCTTCCTTTTATATTCATTCCTTAAGGCAGGAACCTAACATGAGAGAACAAAACAAATCACTTCCCCAAAATTAACTACCATATCAACTAAGTCTGGATGTATATGCAGAGTTTCACAGCTACAATCCCATAATTTTTCAAAGAAAGTGGGGCAGGGGTGTAAAAAAGAGGTATCTTCTTAGGTATTAGCTCATATATCATTCTCATCTTTGGGAGCCAAACTTGGTCATTATAATTTTATAGAAATCGTTTCCCAAATTTTATTGTAGTTCTTTACATTTCTATTATTAAAGTCATAGATATCATTTTCCTTTTTTACTTCTTTTTGTGTCCATTTATGTGACTTCCTTTTTTCTGTATTCTTCATATTCATCACTGATTAATGGCACAGTAATAGTCTATTATATTTGTATAACAACTTTAGTGTTTTAAACTCATGAAGAGGAGTTTGTGTTTTGCCCCTGAAGCAATGGAGACACACTAAGTGGCATTGAGGAAGAGAGTGACATGATCAACGTATTGGTTTTCTTTTTATTGTCTTCCCCATGAAGCCCAATTCCATCTCTGTACACTGACTCCCTTGATTAGAATGCCTACCTTCCTTAACTATATATTTTTTTATTTTCTACTTCCTTCATATATACGTATATGTATATATTGCCTCCTCCAAGAGAATGTTAGCTCCTTGAGGCTAGGGACTATTTATGTCCTTTGTCTCTCCTACAATGTGTACGCTGCCTAGAACAGTGTACACCTAGTATGTGCTAAATCAATGCTGGTTGATTGATTTCCTGGGATTTCCAAAGCAAATGGCAAGGTTGAAAGTTCCATCTTCAGTCCCTCTGTCTAACTGTGTGTTAACGTATTCCAAGGACAGAACGGGAAGGTCACTGACCATATACACAATTAGCATTTTAAGAGTACTTTAAGGGTTACAAAGTACACAGTCAGCCAATAAACATTAAGCACATACTTGTTGTTCAGTTATATTCAGTCATATCTGACTCTCCATGATTCCATTTGGGGTTTTCTTGGCAGAGATACTAGAGTTATTACCATTTCTTTCTCCAGCTCATTTTACAGATGATGAAATTGAAGCAAACAGGGTTAAATGACTTGCCCAAGGTCATACATCTAGTACATGTCTGAGGCTGGATTTGAACTCACAAAGATGAGTCTTCCTGACCCCAGGCCTGGCACTCTATCCACTATGTTACATAGCTTCCATAAGTTCCTACTAGGTGCCAGGAACTGTGCTAAGTGCTTGGAACACAAATATGCAAAGGAAAGAGAGTTGCTTACAATCTAATAGGGAAGGACCACACACACAGACACACACAGACACACACACACATACACACAGAGGCAAAAGGAGACTTGGAAATTGATGAAATAGGAGAGAAGGAAGGTACTAGAACAGGGGCCATGTTGGAGAAGAGCTAGCCGGTCATTTTGACTCTTGTCTTGTCACTGGACTCCAATGACTCTGGAGGAGAGGACGAGGCTGGTGACTGGGAAACACTGTCTCACTTAAATCCAACTCACAAGCAAGCTAAGATGTCACCCTTGTGGTGTCATCAGTCCTCTTGAAGAGCTAAGGATGAACAACAATTTACAACAACAATGTTGGAGAAGTCAGGAGTAAAGCCAGGTGGAAAATCAAGAGATGTCTGGCCTGGGCTCCTTCCTTAAATGGAGATTCTGGGAGAAGCTCCCACTGGCCAGTCAGAGGGATAGGCCCTAGGGGCAGAGGGTAGTCAGGAGGTGTGAGCTCCAGGGCTGAAGTGATCTAGTAGGATGACAAGGTTCCTATGGAGTGATGGAGAACTACAAAGAAGAAAATACAAGGAAATGAAGGAACATTTGAATGAAGTATATTTCCATATGTCTTTTCATTTAAGCCTCACAACAACCTTGGGAAGTAATTCATGTTACTGCTATTTCTATTTTACTGATGGGGAAACCAAAATAGAAAGTTTAAGTGATTTGCCCAGGGTCACATAGCTACAGTGTCTGAGACACGATTTGAACTCAGGTCCTCCTGACTCCAAGTCCAATATTCTATCTAAGGTGCCACCTAATAGTTCCTTGTCCAGAGAAGGGAAACCAAGATGGTGAGGGATCCAAAGATGATGCATATGACAACAGTTAAAGGAACTAGGATATTTAACCCGCAGATTATTGCTTGGCCAAATCGATGAGTGGGATTTGTCTTCAAATATTTGAAGGACTGTCTTGTAGAAGAGGGATTAGGCTTATTATCTTTGGCTTTCCATGATAGACCTAAGAACCAGAGGCAGAAAGCTATGGAGAATCATATATTGGTTTGGTGTAAGGAAAAAAGAAACAAAAAGAAACTCCAATGGTGAGAGCAAGGAGAGGTGGGAATTAGACCAATAATTTCCCATAAGGAGAGAAACAGCCTCCAGGATTTTAGATCAGCACCTACTGATCTGAATCTTCTATTCTATTTCACAATTCTTGTTCAGTCATTTTTTAGTCATGTCTGACTCTCTGTGACCCCATTTGGGGTTTTCTTGGGAAAGATATTCTTTTTCTATTTACAGATGAGGAAACTGAGGTAAACAGGGTTAAGTAACTTGCTCATGGTCACATAGCTAGAAAGTGCCTGAGGTTGGATTTGAATTCAGGTCTTCCCAACTTCAGACTTGATGCTCTATCTACTGGGCCACCTAGCTGCCCAGTAATGGCTCTTCCACTGTGTCTCTCATACCTGGAATTCTCACCCTCCTAATCTCTGCCTCCTAGCTTCCCTGGCTTCCTTCAAATCCCATATAAAATCCTACCATCTTCAGGAAGTCTTTCACAACCATCCTTAATTCTAGTACCTTTCCTCTGAGACTAGCCCACCTAGGGAGGTTCCCCTCCCTAAATATCTTCAATTGATGGTTGGATGACCACTCTCTTACGTGTTTTGGGAAGGATTTTTAATCACCTTTGTAAGGTATGGGTTGGAATGAATGACTTCATACACCTCTGTGATTGAATTCCTTTTTGTGAAAGTTGGGAACTGTCCCCAAGGCCCCATGATATTATGGGAGCTAACGGATTTCTTCATTTTAAATTCAATTTCCAAACCACTCCACAGAAGCCATGGTTAAGAAGTGGCAAACTGGGGCTTTCTTACCAGATGTAAAGCTAGACAATGGCATTCCAGTTAGGATCCTAAATAAAAGCAAAGCTGATTTCATTAATGTATGTGTGCATGTGTGTGCATGGCATGCACGTGTGTGATGCACATGTACCACCTGCCCTTGCTCCTTTCAAGACCAATTAAAATATTACTGTGGGAATTAATGTTCTAATAATAACAAGAGAAATGTTTGTTCTTTATTGGCTGATGTGATTAGCTGTACTTCTCCTGGGAGCTTGCCATATGCCTGGTGTTATCTACTCTGGAAAATGGCAGGTTCTTTGGTGCATTACCGGAGCTCTCCCCAGCCCCCAAACATGGATATTTGTTTAAGGTTAGTGCATATAGGTGGTTGTTTCCTTTAGATATCAAGCAGCTACATAGCACAGTGCATTGAGTGCTAGACTTGGGAGTCTGGAAGCCCTAAATGAAAATCCTGCCTCAGTCATTCACTAACTAGGTGACCCTGGACAAGTCACTCAACATTTCCATGTCTCAATTTCATCACCTATAAAATTGGGATGATAATAGCTCCTACTTCACAAGGTTGTTAGAAGGAACAAATAAGAAAACACATGTAAAGCCCTTTAGCAACTTTAAGCACTCTTTAAATGCCAGCTAATAGCAGTAATAATGTTTGGAATCTCCCTTCCAATTAAATCATTTCCCTAGTAGTTTTCAGGATGACGTGATAAACCATGGCTCACGTAATAGTAATAATAACTATATAGATATAGAGATAAAGATAGATATAGATGTAGATGTAGGTGTAGATATAGATATAGATATGTGTGTGTCTGTGTGTATGCACATGTATGTGTAGATGTGTATATATGTATATAGAACTCTAAGCTTTTCAAAGTACTTATATTAGCTCACTTGATGTTCCCAATAACCTTCCATTTTATAGAAGAAGAAACTGAGCCTGTGAGAAGTGACTTGCCTAGGGTCACAGAACAAGTAAGTGTATGAGGTAGGATTTGAAATTGGTTTTTCTGCCTCCAAATACAGCACTCAGTCCACTATGACACCTTGCAAGACATGTATTCAAAAGCAAAAAAAAAAAATCCATCTCAAATTTAAAAAATCAGTTCATCGACAAGCATTTATTAAGCACCTAATGCTTGCCAGGCATTATGCTAAGCTTTGGGGATACAAAGAAGGTAAAAGACAGTCTGTATTCACAATTTAATTGGGCAGACAACATGCAAAGAGCTATGTCCAAAAAGCTGTATATCGGATAAATTGGGGATAATCTCAGAGGAAAGGTACTAGAATTAAAGATGGTTGTGAAAGACTTCCTGAAGAAGGCAGAATTTTATTTGGGACTTGAAGGAAGCCAGGGAAGCTGGGAGGCAGAGATGAGGAGGGTGAGAATTCCAGGCATGAGACACACAATATAAATGCCTAGAGTCAGGAAAGACAGCTACATGGCTTCTATGTGGCCCAGTAGATAAAGCACTAGGCCTGAAGTCAGGAAGACCTGAATTCAAATCCAGCTTCAGACATTTACTAGATGGGTGACCCTGGGCAAGTCATTTAACCCTGTTTGCCTCAGTTTCCTCATCTGTAAACAGCAAAACAATGTCTTTACCAAGAAAACTCCAAATAGGCTCACAGGGAGGCAGATGTGACTTAAAAGGACTGTACAACAGTCAGGAAATAGAAGAGTCAGATCAGCTATTTCTCTCCTTATAGGAAATCATTTGTCTAATTTCCACCTGTGTGTGTGTGTGTGTGTGTGTGTGTGTGTGTGGTAGGGATGAGGGGATGTCAAGGAATAGATCAGGCAAGTATGTAAATTTGGCATCATAACTGTTATGAGCTTCTTGAGCTAGGACTCATGACTTAAATATTGCTGTGAATGGGTATGTATTATTTCAAAGACACAAAATAGATAACAGGGCAGAGTAGGTGGAGCAGTATTACTTATTAAGATATTACATATATTAGGAATTCCAAGAACCAAAGCTGGGAAATATATTGGATAGTATTTGGCTGACGACCAGTTGAAATAGAAAGAGATGATATTTTCATCCAGTTTTGCTATAGACTACCAAGAAAAGAAAGAGAAATAGATGGGGAATTTGGGAAACATTTCACAGGCCTGGAACAGAGGAAGGAAATAATAGTGAAAGGGACATCAATTATCCAAACATCTGGCACACTTTTCTTTATGCCAAAAGCAGAGCAGTTAACAGTTTGTTGACTTTCCTTCATGATTATTTCATCCTTCAAAAAGATGAAGAAATCATTGAGGGGAACTTCTGCTCTTGACCTGATTCTCACTATTGTGGAAGGGGAATATCTTGGGAGGAATTTACATTCTATCATAAAGTTTGTGATAGAGGAAAGGAAAGCCAGTCATTGTCTGGCAAGTACCCTATAAGTTGGAATTACAGTTTTCGAAGGGTTCTGATAATGAATAGGAAGGATCCAATGGAATCAATTAATCAGTTAAGTTAGCCCAAGTGGATTTGGAAACTTTAAGGAAATAAATTTAGAAGAGAATTCTAATGAGTTAAAGTGGTCAGTGTGACAAAAGACCAATGGGGTCATACAAGGAATGCATTAACCAACTTAAGCTCTTAAAAAATTTTTTTGATAACTTGAAGAAAATGCTTAGAAAGCATCCTTATCAAATCTGCAGGTGGTATGTAGAGATACTGATATTAAATATAATAAATAATAAATAATAATAAATAATGATAATAAATGATGTAAAAGTCAAAATCCAAAAATTTCTTGAGAAGTTGGAATTTTGAGTCAAATCCAATAAAGTGAAATTTAATAGAAAATTTAAAGTCTTATACCTCAGCTTCAAAATCAACTCCACAAATGAAACATTGGGAAGACATCATTGAAAACCAGTTCGTCTGGGGAAAAAGATCCTGGGGGATTAGTGGGCTTCAGGGTCAAACTGCAGTGTATAAGCTAAAAGCTGCACAATCTCCAGCTTTGTTAATTGGATAGCCATGGCCAGGGATTTATAGTAGTTGTCCAGTTGGCCTGGTGCATTTCTAGAGGATTACGATCAGTTGTGGCTGCCACATTTGTGGAAGCTGGAAAGTTTCCAAAAGAGGGCAATCAGGGTGGTGGAAAACCTTGAGAATACGTGGTAAGAAAATTGATCGAGAAAAATGGTCATACTTATGGAGAAGAAAAGGTTTAGGCAGAGGTTCCCAAAGTGAGTGATACCACCCTCTGGGGGGCACTGGAAAGATGGGGGAATGTTAGTAGCCTCCAGTGCAGTTGGGGGGCATTTAATAAAAATGAGGGGGTGTAGAAGTATAAGGAAAGAAGAGATGATAAAATTTAGAAAAAAAACATTCATACATATTTCATCTCTTGAGTAACAGAGTAAAAGTCACAGTGATTATATTATTTTCCAAATAAACACACAAAATGCAAATCGTAACCTGTGTCATTTTTTAAAAAATATTTTTTGAAATGACTCAATTAAAAAAACTGTTAAATGGTTAAAGAAAGCAGATTTCCAGGGGAGAGCTGAGGATTTTTTTTGAAAGGGCCAATAAATAACCTCTGGCTTAAGGGAATGTGGTAATAACTACTTCCAAGCATTTGAAAGACTGTAATGATAAGACATTAGTCTTCCATCAATTAATAAACATTGATTAACTGTTTGCTACATGCCAGGTAAGTGCTAGTACCTAGGATAAAAAGCAGAGAAAAATAGTACCTGTCTTCAAGAATCCTTTACTCTAAGGCTTACTCAGTTTGCCTTAGACGCTAAACTAGGGACAATGGATGCATATAAATAAAGATACATTTAGGCTCAAAGTAAAACAAAACAGGTTGACAATTAGAGCTTTACAAAAATCAAAAGGTTACCTTGAAAGGTAGCATGTCTCTCAAAACTATAAGTATTTAAACAAAGTCTGGCTAACCACTTTTTCTGGCATATTTTGGAAAGGACTTATGTTCAGGTACAATTTGGACAAGATGGCCTCTGAGGCCCCTTTAAACTGTGAGATTCCACAGTTCTATGATTCACAAGCCCCAGTAAATCAGCCCCTCTACACTTCTTACTACACCATTGGGAAAGGCATTTTAGAAGAACACAGATTGCGATCACTGACAGTGTTATCTTTGAGCACCATATACAGATGGGCCTCTGGAGGCAACCTCTTCCACTTTGGGATAACTATGATTGTTAGGAAGTTCTCCCTGACAGTAACCTCAAAGGCAACTCTCTGTCATGTCCAACCAGTGGTCTGAGTTGTTCCCCCATTCTGGGAGTTCTATCCTTCAATATAGCTGAAAAGTCCATTAGTTTTGGGGTTTTTTGACTAGCATGTTGAAATTTTGACTCTATCAGGTTTGTAGCTCACTAGAATACCAAGAGAATATAAACGGGCAGCTTTCTTTTCTTCATCTAGCTTCTCTTTGAAAGCTTCTTGGAATAATCTAATACAGAGCTTTCCGTTTCTCTGTTAAGCGTCGTTATAGCTGTGTTGGTAATCAAAATGGGCTCCTTAGCACTTAGTTCAACAAGTGACCTTGAAGAGTTTGGCCTTTGTTTCCTTTGGGTAATTCAGTGTCTTTGATTGAGTCTTGCTGGGTGCTAAGCCCCAGGCCCAAACCCCTATTAGGTGTAAAACCTTAGTGGGTGTGGATTGGCAACTAAGGTGGGGCCAAGGTGGGGCTAACTCCAGGGAGGGCCCAGTTTACCTGTCTGGGAGAGCAGAGGCTTTTAGACCACATGGGTTTAAATCCGCCTCTCTGTGACAATTCTAAGTCACGTGGGTGAGTCGCATGTGTGACTCACCCCTGACGCTGAAAAAGATATAAAAAACAGGGGTTGGCCTCCTCTTCCTCAGAGCTCTTTGCCGCAGCAGTGGTGGAGCGCATGACTCTGGGTCAGCCCTTGTTCTGAGCTCCCGGGCTGAACCTAGATGTTGGTAACTATGAATTGTATTGGGTCTGTCTGTTGATATTTGTACTTTGTTTGTAATTTGCTCTGAAGTTCAGAGTGGTGTCTTTTTCCCCTGAACTAAGGGAATGATATTTGTGCACTGAATTAAAGTAAACTTGTCAACCCCTTCACCTTGCTTTCCTTAGTTAGGCAGATCAAAAGAACCTGTGCTGTTGGCAGCTTTCCGGGTGCTGGCTGTGGGTGGATCTTACACCCCCACAGAAGCTGCTGGCTGGATTGTGGAAACAATAGCTAATACACACACACACACACACACACACACACACACACACACACCCCACAAGTCATCAAGTTTTGCAAAGCATTTTAAATGTATTAAATTATTTGAACCTCGTGACAGCCTTCCCAGGCAGATGCTATTGTATCCCCATTTTTCAGATGAGGAGACTGAGGCTGAGAGATGTGAAATGACTTACCCAGGCTCACACAGTTGTTTCTGAAATAGGATTCAAATTCTACTCTCCTTGACACCAATGCAAATGCTTCACTAACTGTGCAATCTAGTATTGATTAAACCTTTAATCTGTTGAGTTATTCATTGAATTCTAATTCTAACCATGTCATAGCCCTACTCAAAAATCATTGACATCTCCTGATTACTCTGTCGTTTAAAGTCCTTCAAAATCTTCCACCTGCTTTTTTTAACATTGACTTATTCATTCATTTGTTTCTTTATTCATTCATACATTTATTTATTCGCTCATTTATCAATCTGGGGTGTATGGGGTATTCCAGGAGGACCAGTATCACTGGGGTGAGGGCTTGCCAAGCTCTTTGTAGGGCTGCTTATCCACCTTTAGTATCTACCTGGTACTCAACTCTCACCTTGCATATGCAGCAGCCACATCTGGGTAAACTATCTAAGTAGATGGACTAAACCAAGTTGAGCATAACTGATGGACCCTCAAACCGTTGGTCAGTTAGAAGGGTGTCTACATCAACCATGTAAAGACTCCTTCTGGTGGAATGAGCGAATAGGAACAATTTCTTTCACCAGACATGAAGGCAGCACAAGCAGGTGCTGTGGAGTGCTTAGAGCTTTATCAGACATTGAACATGCCCAGATATATTCTGAGTTATGGCCAGTCTTCTTGGCTTTCATCCTGCTGCTGGCCTTCAGTGACTCAGGAAGAGAGAATGAGGCTGATGACTTTGTCTCAGTTAAATCCACTTCACACAGGAGCCAAGATGTCACCCTATCATGTCATTGGTCTACTTCGGAAACAAAGGAGAAGCAATAATATTTGTCCATCTATTTATTCATTTACTTATTTATATATCTATTGGTTTAATTATTCTTCTGATCCTGTACTCTCTATCCCATCAGTCTAGCCTCCTATCTGCTGTTTAAACATGCCAATCTATCCCTCACCTCTATAACTTTAAACAGTTGGTTTCTTCCCTCTCCTCTTAGAGGAATTCTTCTTTCATTGCCTTTACCTCTTAGAATCAGTATCTACCTCTCTGTCATTCTATCTACCTATTCTATCCTCTTATTTATCATTTATCATCTATCTATCTATCATCTGTCATCTATCTATCTATCATCTATCATCTATCTTCTTCTTCCTCTTCTTCTTCCCTCTTCTTTCCTTCATTCCTTCCTTCCTCCCTTCCTTTCTTCTTTTTTCCCTTCCTTCCTTCCTTCTTTCTTTCCTTCCTTCCTCTCTTCCTTCCTTCCTTTCTTCCTTCCTTCCTTCCTTCTTTCTTTCCTTCCTTCCTTCCTTCCCTCCTTCCTTCCTTCCTTTCTTCCTTCCTTCCTTCTCTCCTTCCTTCCTTCCTTTCTTCCTTCCTTCCTTTCTAGTTTTTCTTTGAAGTTCAGCCCAGAAATCATTTCTGAAAAATCTATTTTCAGATCCCTCAGTTGTTGGCAATCTTCTTCTTGAAAGAATTTTGTGCTACTAAATTTTACTATCTTGGTAATTCCTTATCTTTGTATATGTTGCAAGCTCTCAGTAGATTGTATATTCCTTGAAGGCAGAAACTGGTTTGTTTTTAACTTTGTATTTACATTACCTAAATTAGGGCCATTAACTGACTGACACATTATAGACACTTATTAAATGTTTGCTCAAATAAATACAATATTCATTTTTATTTCTTTGCAAATTTTACATGCTAATGATTTCTGCCTTTATCTAAGAGCTAGAATATATATATATATATATATATATATATATATATATGTATGTACATGTATATATCATGTATGTATGTGTATGTAAGTGTGTGTTAGCATGGGGGGCAATGCCAGGCCCCTGAATTACTCTGCTAGACACCTCCATCTATACTGACATGTAGCCATTAATAACTAACTAATCTTTGGGTCATGATATTGAACAAGTTTTATCCACCCACAATAATACCCAGCCCACATTTCTCTATTTTCCCAGAAGAATAACATGAGAGTTTTGTTCAATGTTTTACTGAAATCTAGGCATACAATACACAGGGCATTCATCCTGCTGATCTCCCTTCTTCCTGATGTGCCATTAGCACATCAAAGCTATGTTTGTTGAGCCTGGAAAGCAATGCATTGTCCTTATGTTTACTCTCTCATCTATAAATTTCATGTTTGGGTCTCTTTTTCATTTAACCAATTTTCTAATGTACTTCCCCCATCTTCCTTTGAATTCCTCTAGTAATTCTTACTTTAGAATTAAGACTTTCTAAAAAGACATGGAGCATTTGGGATATGATTCATAAGCAAAGTGAAATGGAGAACTGGGCAATTAATTAGAGAGTTTAATCAATTTAGCCAAGCAAACAAGAGAATTCTCAGCCTCAATCCTTCTCTTTTCCTTAATCAGTGTTTTGGGTTGGTTTATATTGACATAATTATATTAATTGCTAAAAGTGTCCTCCAAAAATATTAAAATAAAAAAAAACTGTCCTCTCCCTCTCTTAGTTGTCCTAGAGTACATGGGTCAGATATGTCTTCCTCTGCCTCCCTATCACTCCCTCTATGTTTTTCACATTCATATGTGTCCATATTGTATTATAACCCCACTCTCACCACCTTGAATTGGAATATACACTCCTTGAAAGTAACAGCTATGTCATCTATCTTGATCTCTCCCTACACTGATTACAATGCCTTGCACAGTTTTTGTTGTTCAGTTATTTCAGTCATGTCCAACTCTTCATGACCCCATTTGGGGTTTTCTTGGCAAAGATACTGGAATAGTTTTCCATTTCCTTCTCCAGCTCATTTTACAGATGAAAAAATTGAGGCAAACAGGGTTAAGTGACTTGCCTAGGGTCATACAGCTAGTGTCTGAAGCTAGACTTGGACTCAGGAAGATGAGTGTGTCTGACTCCAGGCTCAATACTTTATCCAGAAGGTAATCTCTGAGACAGCACTAACAACTGGCAGAGGGGCATTGTAGGGTAGCCAGAAAAGCCTCCTGAAGAAGGTGGGCTACCATCTCACTTTTAAAGGAATCCAGAGAAACTAGGAGGTAGGTCTAAGTAGAGAAAATATACCAGGCATGGGATATACCGAATGCAAAGCCTTAGTGATGAAAGATCCTGTGGGAAGATCAACTCATCAGCCCATTACCTGGATTACAAAGTAAATAGCCAGCTGGCACAACAGATAGAGAGCGGGGCCTGGGGTACAAAGATCTGAGTTCAAATGTGGATGCAGCTGCCTACTATCTGTGTTTGTCTACTACCTCTGTTTGCCTCAGTTTCTTCATCTGTAAGATGAAAATGATAATAGTGCCTAACTCCCAAGGTTGTGGTAAGGGTAAATGAGATAAGAACCATAAAGTGATTGCCGCAGAGCCTGGAACATACAAAGTATTATATAAATATTAGCCATTATTATTATTGTTTTATTACGTGAAGTAAAGTATAAGAAGGCTGGAAAGGTAGGGAGGAGAGGGGCCAGGTCATGAAGAATTTCAAATAACAAACAGAAAACATAAGGGAAGCCTGTCAAAAGCAGGATTTGAGCTGAGTCTCAATGGAAGCCAAAGAAATGAAGGGGTGGAGGTTAGGAGTGAAAGCCTTCTAGAACTGAGGGAAGGCCATTGGAACATGGGGAAGGAAGATGGAAAGTCACATCCATAACAAAGTGGAAGACACCCAAAAGTTTCCTTCATTCCATCAATGAGAGGACTGAAATCCAGGGAGGTTAGGGGACATAAGAAGCTCCCACAGGTATGGAAGGGGAGAGCCAGGCTGCTTCCTACTATACCTCTTGATTTCCTAACCACTTCTCTTTTAATACGAGCTAGCCACTTAGCCTCTTGGTTTCAGGTCACCCCTCTTTAGAAGAGAGAAATGAATGCTTGCCTCCTTCACAGGAGTATTGAGAGAATTAATTAATGTTTGCGAAGGGTTTTGCAATCCTATGGTGTCCTCAATACAGGAGCACAAAAGTGTTGGTGTAATGAGGATGAAGACTGAATTCTGGAGTGGAAAAAAAGCCCTGTATTTGTTAGATTCATTCCCATTCATTCCCTTTTGACATTTAACAAAGTTCTTTCCGTCTTTTCAAAGTTAAATAAGTGAATGTCAATGTCATTCCTTTGATGAAGCCATCAGAAAGATATTTTTTCCAACTTTTGAGTGAGACAAAGAGCTAGAGCTTAAAATCTCCATGTTGGGGAGGGCTCAAAGCATTTTTAGGCTTTGAGGGGCTGTATCTGCATGTAAAATGACAGGAATGAAGTAAGGTCAGTACGAGAGGGAGGCATCTTACCTCCTAGGCTGATCTACACCTCTGAGCCTTTCTCTTACCCAATCTGGTAAATAAAAGTGTTTCAGAGGTGTCAACAATAAAAACAACAAACAATGAGGAACCAACAATTTGGGCAGTCTGAATTCCCCAGCTGGTACCTGTTGCATGAGGAACCTGTATATGGATAATGACTCCAAATTATGAATAGTAGATAAATATATGAATAAATGTCCATTATTAGGGATAATGGAGACTATCCTTCAGGTATTAAAATCAGGAAGAATAGAAATGGTTTACCCTAAGTTTGAGTGAATCCCTGGATCAGAAAGGTAATCTGAGGAAAAGCTTTGAGCATGGAAATATTGGCTAGAGAGGAGGACCTTCCTCTGTGTCCTAAGGACCCTGGTGCCTGGGACAACAGACATCTCATTAGAGATAAACCAATTGCTAGCTGAGATTCTAGAAACAGACAAGCTACTCTATAACAAAATTTTTTTAAAAAGTTGAACATGTATTTGTTAGATTCATTCCTATTCATTCCCTTTTGACTTTTAACAAAGTTCTTTCCATCTTTTCAAAGTTAAATAGGTGAATGTTTGTGTGTTTTTAGGTCTGTTATTTCCTCAAGAAGTTAACAAGCCTCAGACTTTTGAAGTAAAAGAAAATTGTGAAGCCAACTCTCCCAATGAGGAAGAGGAAGCAATTTAGCTTGGGACTTAAACTTCGTCCAGGTAGAGAGGAGCTCCAAAGCCATATTCTAGAAGTAGCTAGGTGATGCACTGGTTAGAGCTCTAGGCTTGCATTCTGGAAGACCTTCATTTGATTCCTGCCTCAGACACTCTTACTAGTTATGTGACACAAGGACAAGTCCCCTAATTTCTCTCAGCCTCAGCTTCCTCATCTGTAAATTAGGATTAATAATAGTACCTACCTTTCAGAATTTCTGTAAGAATCAAATGAGGTAACACAGGTAAAGTGCTTTGCAAACTTCAAAGTGATAAATAAATGCTAACTGTGTTGTTGTTGTTAGCCCAGTAGGAATGTGCCTGCTAGTATCTGGTAAAGACTCTGGGTTTAACAGAGCAGAATCTGACTCAACAATATCTGGTAGAGATTATGTGTCCAGTGAAACAGCTTCCAGAAAAGAAAGCATTGTCCATCAAAATAGCCTCTGATTAAGACAGTTCAAGACTGATCAATACAGTTCAACATGGAGGATTCTTAATGGGACCAGAGCAGTGACATCTCAAAAACATACCAGTAGCCCTATATCAAACACCAGGATTTTTTTTTCCAGGTGCATGTGTACCCTGTTCCCTATACATAGGTCCTTCTGCATGTATATCCTGACTATATATGTTCCCTTCATTGTGCCCCTGATGTATGTCCCCTACATTCATTTCATCCACCTTTCCCACTGATGGTATGAATATTTGGGGGAGTGGATGCCCCAGGTTTAATAGAAGCTGTTTTTTACTTTTCTTGCTCTTTCATTCAGTAAATGCCTTTCTTTTGAGCAAATTGTACCCTCTGCTTGGATTTTAAAGGTAAGAATATTGGTGAGGGCTTTTGAGATGTAGTTTTAAGGGTTTTGAGCGTTGGGCAGCCTTTTCTGGAGGACATAATCTGAGAGATGGGAGGTGGAGGAGATGCCATCTTTGCATGCTATGCTATTTAAAGAAAAGTTGCCCTTATATATAAGTCCTTTTACCATTGTAAATGACAGGAATTAACATTGTAGAGCAATCATGCCATTTGCAACACCGACATGCCACTCATGCCTCTAGGTCATATCTGTTTTCTCCCAATATCCCTACCTCCCTTGTGAACAACAGCTTTCTCATCTGTTCAGTTATTTTTGAATAAAAAAAATGCTTACATTTAGCTAAATGGCATAGATATTTTCTATTCAACTTGGATGGTAAAAAATGGCATATAGATGATTCTCAACCTCATATCTCCTGTTTAAGTACTCTCTAGAATTCTTCCTACATTACCTACAATCTATTGCTTTTGTGTTTGTCCTTTGTTTTCGAAGAGGACCATGACGTCAGGGAAATGATGACATGACTTGCAGTTGACTTTGATTTGAGGGAGGGAGGGCTTTGTAAGGTCACTAGCCTCCCTTTATCCTCCAGAGCCATCTGGATCCAGTGGCCAGATATTCATCAGGATGACTGAAGGTGGCCCAGAATGGATTAGGAGACCCTGGCCCTTTCAGGCTAAGGTCTTTTCAGGTTCTCACTTTGAGTAAGGTAACACCCATTCAGTGAATAAGCCCCTTTAAGAAGTTAATCAAGGGATGGCCCCTTTAATCAAAAACTCAAAAACATCAAAATAGGAGGGGGAGAATCTCAGGGTTCCTGGCCAAAAGAAAAAGAGTTAATATTTGGTATTTACTTTCATTCTGTGCTATAGGATATCTACATTTGATATCCCACGTACCTCCCAAAGTCTCAAATGCAACATGGCCAAAATTAAACACATTATCTTCACTTCCTCCATAAATCTGTCTCTTTTACACTTGTACCACTTTCCTCAAATTCATTTAGGCTTGAAACTCATAACTTATCCAACCTCTATTTTACCAGCTTCAGACACTGAAAAGTCACTATTTTCTATGGCAGTCATTTTCCATTCCATCTTAAATGTTAAAAAAGCCCCTCCTCACACTGACTACAAATAGGTATCTCTGTAACATGGTTACAAAAGACTTAATTGTAGAGAAATTAATATTGGGCTGACCTAAAAAGAAAGTCCCCAGAAATGTGAAGATAAAACTTTGCATTGTTTAATAAGGGAGGTCAGAGTCCCCTTCAAACACAGACATCTTGAAAGCAAGTCAAAATTCAAGACACACTTTGGGTCAGCATCAATTCAGAACTGATGCTCTTCGTCTCCCACTCATATTCCATTTAGCCAAGATCAGCCATCAGACATAGGAGTTCAAAGTAAGAGGTATGTAATTAAATAATAAAGTAATCTTAAAAGAATGTAAGTCACCCAAGATACACAGTTCTACGTGCCAAATTCCCACATGATTGGTGATATAGGGAACATAATTAGAGAATGTGAATATCTCCAGCACCTCACATTCCAAGGTCTTGTCTAATCTAAAAAAAATGTTTCCACTACCGATGATATCTTTTGGTTTTTCTACTTGATACCAAGTTGTGGGTGTCTTCTGATATCTAACACTTTAAAAGTGATTTAACATTTTTCAAAGAATATTATTTATGTTCTCTTTTTTAACTCTCACTGTATGTAGTCTGTGGGGGAGCTGCTATTATCATCTGGATTTTATAGATGAAGAGAGAAGTTCTATGAATTTTCCAGTGTCACACAGCGAGTAAATATCTGAGTTTGAATTAAAACTCAGGCTTTCCTCACTATAAGTCCAGTCTTCTGTCTACTACATGTACTGCCATCCCCTGGTTGTCTTTAGTGTATGCATATATTGGCTCTCCACTAAACAGAATTTTGCTGGTTATCTTTTGTATTGCTCTTTGATACAATTTGCTGGTCCTCCATAGTCTGCTATGTGGCCTGCATGCCACAAGAAGGGGCTTTCAGCTCTTTTAATCCATAGCTACAAGGGCTACTTCACTATTCTCATGGGTCAGGATATTGGCCACACCAAGGTTGGATAGGCCTGGCTTTTGAACTGCTCTTTTTGTGCTTCAACTGTTAGAGTCTCTATTTTGTTTGCTATTTCAATCGGCATGAATACTTTCCATTCAACTCCCTTCATGCCTCTGATTGCATTCATAGTTCTATAAATTAAATAACCATGAAGAGTTTTGCTTAGCTTGACTGGAGGAATGGAAAAGAGTGGGTATTCTTTATCTTTTTCCTGCATTCACAAAAAAAATCTATTGCCCTCCCCACAGAAAGAATTTTAAAAATCAGTGCTGATATTTACCATGGCAATAATATGGTCATCACTTCATCCTCTTCCAGAGTCCTATATTGATCAGAAGAGTAGAAAAACATTTGTCACTCCAAAGACATGAAATGAGATAGAACACAGACTTTATAGATAAACCAACGAATGGGCATCACCAAAGGGAAACTGGCAACTTATGGAAGGCTAAAATATTACTTTAATAAGACATGCTCATGTAAACATTTCTAGGGGCAGATGATTTGTATGTGCTTTTCCATGTTCATTCCAGGAGGATTCCTTATCCTAATTAGCCTAGAAGGGTAGTGTATTTGTAACTGAACAGTAACAGCACCTCATCTGTCCCAGGGAGAGTGTTCAAAGGGGGGTTTAATTAAATTTTCATGTTTAATTTTCTTCTTTCATTTCTGCTGTCTCTTTTTGCTCTAATAAATGCCATTCTCAAGGAGCCAAAAAGTTGGTTCAGAGTGCAGAGCTCTCTAGAAGTGAGTGAAAAGATGCACTTTTCTGTATCTATGGCTTTGATTTCAGAAGGACTAAATTCTTTCCATTTTCTCTTAGTTCCAATTATGTATCTAATTTAGGGCAGCCACATTCACATTATGAATTGTTGGCCCCAGCCATTAGACATCTTAAAATGAATTCAGTTCCAAATTTCCCAAAAAAGCGGGTTGGCATCACATGTACAAGGCCTAGACTTTGGCTCCTATTTCCACAGCATTTAAAAAGAAACACCTCTCCAGCTAAGTCTAGCCTTTTCCACTACATTTATTTAGATACTTCAAGGGAAGATAAGGCAAAATTTATTGAAAAAATCCAGATAAATCCTTCAGTTAGTTGCTCACCTTGTAACCAGGTTTGCATGTACAAACTTTCTGTGTCCATGATTCTCTATACTTACTTCTATTTGTGTGTGCATGTTTGTTTGTTTTTTTTTTAATTGATTTAGGGAGGGAACATTCCTTTTGATTACATAGGGAAAGAAAAGGCTGAAACCAAAAATACCTGCTGAGAGTCCTACAATGGGGGCATTCAAAGGGATCTTAAAAGTCCACAGTACTTAGAAGTACTTAGAAGTAGGCATATCACCACAAGTCATGAATCACATCACCATATGCCTCTCAAAGGCATTTTATTGGCACTCTCTTATTGGGTCTCCCAGACTTTTGCTCTCCCAACTACAAACAAAAAATCAACAACTTATTTTTATTATTAACTTTGTGTGTAAGAAGAATTTATATCCTGGAACTGGTATAGCCCAAAAATACTTCAACTGAATTAAATCAATAAGCATTTATTAAGTGACTACTATGTGCCAAGCACTGTCATACCTACCTAGGATACAATGATCAAAACAAAATAGTTCCTACCTTCAAGGAGCTCACATTCTACTGCGGGAAACATGGACACAAATCAGAAAATACAACATACAAAGTAAATACCCATTAATAAAGATCAATCAACAAGAATCTGTTGAGTCCTCACTATGTGCCTGCATTGTACTAGGTGCTAGGACCCCAAAGGATACAAGTTAATCCATCAGTAAGCACTTGCATGCTTATTGGGGCAGCTAGGTGGCACAGTGAGTAGAGCACTGACCTGAGTTCAAATCTGGCCTCAGACACTTGACACACTAGCTATGTGACCTTGAGCAAGTCACTTAACTCTAATTGCCCAGCTCTACCCCCCCTCCAAAAAAGAAAAAAAATCATATAATAAGCACTTGTGAAGGTGCTACTATATATCAGTAATTGTGCTAAGCACTGAGGATACAGAGAATGGCAAAAGACAGTCCCTGCCCTCAAGAAGTTCAAAATATTAATAATATCTCAGTAAAAATAGCTTAGATTCTAATGAGAGAAACAATAATTATATAGAGTGTGTATGTACATGTGTCTATATGTATATATGTATTTGCACATATACATATGTAAGTATATACACATGCATATATTCACTTTATTATATATGTGTATGTATAAATATATAAAGTACATATAATATATATTTAATATATGATGAACAAATGTTTTATTTATGTGTGTATATACATGCATGTGTATATGTGTGTACATATATATACATATATACATACATATATATATACACACACACACACACACAAATATAATGAATAAATGTAATGACAAAGTAGTTAAATACAACATAGCTTGGGAGAGAATACTTGAGCCACTGAAAGGGAGAGTAAGGAATCAGGAAAAGTTCCATGTAGAAGATGATGGGGAGAGGGAGAGGAGGGATACTAACAATCAAGTTCAAGAAGGGTCTCTTGCAGAAAGTGCTACTTGAATGAGTCCTCAAGGAAGTCAGTGATTCTGTGAGGTGGAAGTTAGAAGGGAATATATTGCAGACATTAAGCAAAGGCTAAGAAATGGGAGATGGGATGCCTTGCATAATAAAGCTAAAACAAGAATGGAAATGAATGTTGGAGTAATACTATGAAAGGCTTGAATTGTCAAGCCAAGGAAGTGTGTTTTACTCTGAGGCAAAAGGAAACTACTTGTAAGAACAATGTTACTTGCAGCTACTGTGGCTGTGCAAAGCCAATAACACCAGCACACAGGAGGGCTGCTAGCACAGGTTCTTTGATCTGCTTTTCTAAGGAAAGCAACTTTAAGGTGCTAACAATCTTACTTTAATTAAACATGTATAGATATGTATGTATATGTATGTGTGTATGCATATATACATATATATGTGTGTATATATATACACACACACATACACACACATATATACGTATATATATACATATATATACATATATACATATATATACATATATGTGTGTGTGTATATTTATATATATATATTTTACATATATATATATATATATATGCCATTCACTTAGTTCGGGGGAAAAGCCAGCACCCTGAACTTCAGAGCAAATACAAACAGAAATTACAAACAGATCAACAGACAGGCTTTTATCTGTCTGACCAAATCATAATACATACATAGTTAGCATCAACATCAGGATTTTCAAAGGGGGTGCTGCTTCAACATCTACCCAGAGTTTCATCACCAGCACTCTTTCCACCAGTGTGCCCCCAAAGGCTAACCTCTGAGTTTATATATACTTCTTCAGGGTCAAAGGGCATCACAACCATGAGACTCAAACCAACTTGACTTAGGCCTTCCCTTGACATAAGCAGGTCATCAAAGACTCCGGATTCAATCAAAGATTGAAGTGCTGAGAAGCACTCCAAAACAAAGACAAAAAAAGTCCACTTCGCTTGCCATTACATATGAAAAGAAAAACTCATCAAAGGTACTTGATTACCTTAGCATTCCAAAAGAGAAAACAGTAAAAATCCTACCCTATCACTGCTGAAGCTTGATTAAGGGGGCAACGCTTTGAAGCGGGCTCAAACTTTGTATAATCAGTACCATTCATTCACTAGAAATTCTGATTGTTCGGGAAGAAGTTAGATTAGAAGCTACCTTTGTTCTTTTATTCCATAAGTTCCCATGATCAAATAACTCATGATCTAGTAACCAGCTATTGATGATGAGATTTTCTGTGTTTAACTAGGCTGGTCTCCAGTCAGTAGAATGAATCTGTCTCCATTATCTGATCAATTTCTGACTTGACCTACTCATAGGTAATCCACTGCCAAGTCTTCTCTATCTTGTCTCTACTCGTCCCTTTCTCTCCTTTCACAGAGTCAACACTACAGGTCAGGCCTTCACCACGTTTTACCTGAACAACTGACAAAGGCTCCTAGTTAGTTTCCACACTTCCAATCTCTGGCCCCCTTCTCCATCCTATTAGTTATAGAGTTGCCCAATGAGCTTCCCAATGAATTCATGAAATATTGCTACCCTGCTCAAATGTCTTCAACAATTCCAAATTGCTTCTAGGATAATACACAAACTCAACAGTTTTGCATTTAAATTCTCTCCCAACCTGGTTTCCACTGCCCTTTCAAGACTGATTTCACATTACTGTTTGTTACTGTGATCCAGGCAAATTGGCCTACTTGCTGAGCATATTCTATTTACCAAATTCACGCTTCTACAGGAGCTGCTCCCCATGCTTGGAATACAGTCTTTTCTCACCTCTTCTTCTTAGAATCTTTAACTCTCAAGTTCAGCTTGTGAACTAACCCTTGGCAAAACCATTTTATAAGAGAGTAGAGGAAAAGAGAAGAGGGGAGGGAGGCAAGGGGAAGGGAAAAGAGAAAGAAAAGTAGGGAAAAGGAATAACGATTTTTGTAACAGAATAGGATTGGATAAGATGGAGTGGGATGGGATGGGATGAGATAGTAGAGAATGGGAGAAGAGAATGATCTGGGAGTTCTTAGAATAGGCCAGGAAAGGATAGTAAGACTGTATGGAAAGAGCCACCACTCTAGAGCACTAGGAAATATCTCACTTCCCTAAAGAAATGCTTCCCCTCCCCAATAAACCTTGTTTATTCTGCTCATTTACTTAACAAATAATTGATGGGCTAGTTACAAATCATTCTTATCCTGGTGAAGATCAGGTTTACATGCATAATTACCTCTGAACATCACTTACTTTTGCCTGGATTGAATTACTATCCTGAGTTTGGATGTCATAAACCTGAATTCCAATGGACCATAAAGCATCCTCTAACTCTTTTTCAACAATTCAAGTTAAACCCTGCCTTCCTATCCCCATCAGTGCAAATGAAGACTTTGGCTACAATCAATCCTCTCTTAGTGAATATGGAAGAGTGACTACTCAGCAGCTGTTTGGTGTCTCCCTACATCTTAGGAATTAAATAGTGGATGTTTATCCCATCAAAGGATTGTTGAAAGAACTGGGGATATTTAGTTTGGAGAAGAGAAAGCTCAAGGGGTACATGGTGGCTTTATTCAAATACATGAAGGCCCACTATGTTGAAGAGGAAAGATATGACTATTTAGTTCTTGTCCATAAGACAGAACTTAAAGCAATGAGAAAAAGTTGTGAATTAATTGTTCAACAACGATTTTAAGTTCCTACTATATACCAGGCACTACAGCAGATTTACATTTGATATAAAGGAAAGCCTTCAACAATTAGAGCTATTCCCCAGTAGATTAGGCTGCCTCTGCAAGTACTATCAGATAATATCATTTTCGAAATTTCCAAACTATGCCCAAAGGACAAGAAAACTGTGCATACTTTTGATCCAGCAGTACTTCTATAAGGTCTGTACACCAAAGAGATCATAAAAAGAAAAAAAAAGACCCACATGTACAAAAATATTTATAGTAGCTCCTTTTCTGGTGGCACAGAATTAGAAATTAAGGGGATGCCCATCAGTTGGGGAATGGCTGAACAAGTTGTGCTATATGAATGTAATGGAATACTATTGTTCCATAAGAAATGGTGAGCAGGCAGTCTTCATAAAAACCTGGAAAGTTTTACATGAACTAATGCTGAGTGAAGTAAGCAGAACCAGGAGAACATTGCACCCAGTAATAGCAGCACTGTGAGATGATCAACTACGAAAGACTTAACTCTTCTCAACCATGCAATGATCCAAGACAATCTCAAGGGGCTCATGATGGAAAATGCTGACTAAATCCAGAAAAAGAACTATGGAGTCTGAATGCAGATCGAAGCAGACTATTTTCTCTTTCTGTTTTTGTTGTTCTTATGGTTTTTCTCTTTTGTTCTGAGTCTTCTTTAACAACACGGCCAATGTGGAAATATGTCTAACATGATTATGCATGTGTATCCTATATTCAATTGCTTTCTGTCTTGGGGAGGGGGTATGGGAGGGAAGGAGGAAGGGAAAAAATTGGAGCTCAAAATCTTACGGAGATGAATATTGAAAACTATCTTTACATTTAATTAGAAAAAAATAAAGTACTATTAAGTAAAAAAGGAAGTTTCCAATCAAAGGCTAGTGTTTTGTTGGGGATTTTGCAGAAGGGATTCTTAGGTTGGGCATGGATTGGACTAGAAGGTGCAGGCCTGACATCCTCTGCTTGTGAATGTGATGAATCAGCCTTTGCCCAAAGAATTTGTAGCACTTTGCCTCCTCTAATGCCAGAAATGGTGGAGAAGAGGAATACATGTTTATTCAGGAAAATAATACTTAGAGATTTAAGGATTATAAAAGGTCAGGATCATAGATTTTGAGCTAAAAGAGACCTCAGTTAGAGACTATAGAATCTGATCCCTTAATTTTGTAAAGAAATTAAAGCACAGAAGTTACATGACTTCCCTAGTGTCACACAGCATTAAATGTCCAAAGCAAGATTTGAACCCAGGCCTTTCAGACTCCCAGTCTAGCACTCTATATACCATTTCAGTTGCAGGGGTGGGGAACCTGCCACTTCATGGCCACATATGGCCTTCTAGGTCCTTGGGTGTGTCCTTTTGACTGAGTCCAAGTGTTACAGAACATCCTTTTATTAAGAAGATTTGTCCTGTAAATTTTGGATTCAGTCAAAGGGCCATACTTGAGGACCTAGAGGGCCACGTGTAGCCTTTAGGCCACAGGTTCCCCACTCCTGGCACAATAGCAATACAAAATGATATTATAACAACAAATACATTCAATTCTACTCTAGTACTCAGAAGAATGAGATCTAAGCTCTATGTGGGACATTGACAAATTGTGTAACCCAAGGCAAGTCAAATCATATCTCTGAGGTCTTAGTTTCTTAATCTATCAAACAGAGATAATGCTCATTAGATTTCTTAAGTTATAGTCTATTGTGAGGATTATTTTTAATGATGATAACAACGACACACAGGTGATGATTTGGTCTTATCTACTCTAGGAAACACCAAGAAAATCACAATACTAAAGATGAGCAACTGCTGGTTTCAAAATGAAGTCTCCCAGAATTCCCTTTCTGAACCTCTCATGAAATTTTAAGTGACCAACTGATGGGGAGAGCTATTTTGATTCATAAGATATTCCATTACATCCACAAACCTACAGGGGAAAGGAGATGAGAAGCCACATGGGAGGATAGCCAGGCAAAAGCCACAGGAGGAAAGCTGAGGAGATACGTGATTCAGCCAACATAAAAGCTGCTCTTGGAGCTATAGCCTTGAGGCATTAAATCCAAGGTGTTGTGAGCATGAGGCATATCTGGGCCTCTGCTGTGTCACTGAAACTGATACAGACTCTAGACACAAAATGATGATTCTTCATTCCCTCCTTCTTTTTCTCTCCCTTTCTTCCCTCTATGGAGAAGGCAGGAGTCTGTGACTTCAGGAAGATCATACTCCTCATTCCAAAGTTTGTGCATACTTCCCAAAGACCTTCATCCATCTCAAGTCAATTCTCCTTATGCAGGCAGCACCATAGGGCTGCCCTTCAGGACACCACTCAGTGTAGGTGGAGGTGCTATATTTATAGAAGGGAAAGGGTTCTTCTATAGTGGTGAGTTCTTGTCAGATTCCCTCTCCCACTCCTTTACCTTTTGCACACACTCCCCCATAACCTCTCCCCCATGTACCTCTTTGCCACTTGAAATCCAGAGGCACATTGGAAAATGCTTTGGAGCCAGAGATATTGTCTCTTCATAGACTAGTGCTATCCTACCTTTCCAATCTTCTTACACCTTACCCCCTACCATATACTCTTCAGTCTAGGGACATTGGCCTCCTGGCTGTTCCACAAACAAGACACTCCATCTCTCAGCTCCAGGTATTTTCTCTGGCTGTCAGCTAGGCCTGGAATGTTCTCTCTCCTCCATCCCTGGCTTCCTTTGAGTCCCAATTAAAACCTGATTTTCTACAGCAAGCTTTTCCCAACCTCTCTTAATTCTAATGCCTTCCCTCTGTTAATTATTTCCTATTTATCCTGGATATAGCTTGTTTGTATATATGTGTTTGTATGTTGAATCCCCCATTAGGATTTTGAACCAAAAAGGGAAGTCAGAAATATTACCTGAAAAGTAGTGGTATAAAATGGAAAGAGAGCTGGGTTTGCAGTATGAGATTTTGACTTCACAGGTACCATTATTAAGCATTTGCAGCTACCTTCCAAATCTTTCCCAGAAGTGAAACAGAAAGTTTTAAGGGCAGAAGCCAAAGCTGCAATTGACAAGAGACAATTTTTCCTCATGGAGAAAATTGTTCCAGTTCCCTCTCTATCTTTCAGAAAACACCCACCCCTCCCAACCAGGGAGATACTTCCTCCAGATAACGAGGTCACTGCTGTGGAGAGAGATCTTCAGAGTTGAGTCAGGCAGTTGAATTTTTGATAAGCACCCACAGAGTACACTATCCCAACAGAGATGTTTGAGTTACATATTTTAAAACTGACTTGAGGTATCCACCTGTCACCATGGAAAGTATAGCTTCATTGTGTAAGAGAGTATCTCTTTAAAGGACCTATCCTTCGTATTTCATTCATCTAAAGCATAAATTCACTTTGGAGAAAAGTGATTGTTGAGTTAAGCCTGCCTAGATAGTTCACTTAGAAAGGAGGGGTGTGGTAAGGAATAGATCTATTCATATTTCTAAGAGAAGCATGCCTAGTGAAGTTAAATCTGACTCACAGTTCTAATATAGTTTCTGTTCATGTGAATGTGAGAAGCTTCAGAATACTAGAGTGAATGGAGAACAATATATGCTTATTGTTTTGGATAGAAGAACTGAAGAGCTGGAGGACTTTAGGATTAATAACTAGGAAAATTGGATATCGTTATATGATAGGTATCAAAAGTCACTTAACTGATCATCGATAGAAGATAGGGTTTTGGTTACCAATCATAAGCCAAGGTAGCATTGGTGACAAAGAGGACACTGTCCGAACCCAGAAAGATAAGAGAAGTGAAAGGTCCATAGGAAAGGTCTGTTGCACTGGGATGAGAGAGGAGCACAGTTCAGTGCACTCCAGTGAAGGCCATGCCAGCATAGACTGGGACCCAGCAGACTAGAAGCAGGCTTCTGGGTGACTGAATCAGGAAGCAATGGCTGTTTCCATACCTGTTAGCCCACAGATATTAAGGGGATTGGATAACCAGGCAAAATGAGATTTATAGGGGTCTCTTTGCTGGCACCAGGGGCAAGACTATGTTGCATTGACTATACTGGGATCTGCATCAGAGTCCTGGGTCTTAGTTGCAATGCAAGGAGGAGCACTAGCACAGCAGAGCTTGTAGTCACAGGTGAGTAGGAACCCTGGTCATAGTTCCAGTGTTGAAAAGAATGGTTATGGTCATTCACAAACCAGTGCACAGTACAGGAGAGTAGTAAACACACCTCTCCCTAGATCTTACCCCCTTGGAAGAGCCAAAAACTTACAGGTCCCCAGAATTACCTTTGAAAACAGTTGCACGAAAAACCTGAATCTTGAGGCAGTGCCCTGTCCCCTTGGGAAGCAGAACCCTACTTTAACAAGGAGTTAAAGTCAATAAATAGGCTGAAAAAATGAACAAACAACAGGAAAAATTCTAACCATAGAAAGTTAATATGGTGACAAGGAAGATCATAACACTCATTCAGAAAAAGACAACAAAGTCAAAGTTGCTACATTGAAAGACTCAAAGAAAAATATGAATAGGTCTTGGGCCATAAAAGAGTTTGAAAAGGATATTAAAAATCAAGCAAAAAAGGTAGAAGAAAAATTGTGAAAATAAATGAGAGTGATAGAAGAAAACCATGGGGAAAAATAGTCAACAGCTTGGTAAAGAAGGTACAAAGATATTGAAGAACATAACACCTAAAAACAGAATAGGACAAATGGTAAAAAAGAGGCACAAAAATTCATTGAAGAGAAGAATTCCTTAAAAACCTGAATTGGCCAAATGGAAAGGGATTACAAAAGCTCACTACAGGGAATAATTCTTTAAAAGTTAGAATTGGGCAAGTGGAAGCTAAGGACTTGTTAAGACATTATGAAACAATCAAACAAATTCAAAAGAAGAAAGAAGAAAATGTGAAATATCTCATTGGAAAAATAGCTGACTTGGAAAATAGTTTCAGGAGAGGTAATCCAAAAATTATTGGACTACCTGAAAGTGATGATCAAAAAGGAACCTAGACATCATCTTTCGATAAATTATTAAGAAAAAAAATGCCATGATATTCTAGAACCAGAGGGTAAAACAGAAATTGGAAGAATCCACTGATCCCTTCCTGAAAGAGATCCCCAGATGAAAAACTCCCAGGAATATTGAACCAAATTCCAGAGTTCCCAGGTCAAGGAGAAAATATTGCAAGCAGCCAGAAGGAAATAATTCAAGTATCATGGAGTAACAGTCAGGAAAACAAAAGATTTAGTAGCTTCTACATCAAAGGATTGGAGGGCTTGGTATATGATGTTCCAGAGAGCAAAAGAGCTAGGATTACAAGCAAGAATCGCCTACCCAGTAAAATTGAGTTTATCTTTCAAGGGGAAAATGGATATTCGATGAAATAGAGGATTTGCAAGCATTCCCGATGAAAAGACCAGACCTGAATAGAAATTTTGGCATTCAAATACAAGACTTGAGAGAAGCATGAGAAGGTAAACAGTAAAGTGAAATCATAAGGGACTTAATAAGGTTAAACTGTTTCCATGCCTATATGGAAAGATGACATTTGTAACTCATAAGACAGTTTTCATCGTTAGAGTTGTTGGAAGGGGCATATATAGACAGAGGGCACAGATATGAGTTAAATATGAAGGGATGATATAAAAAAATAAATTAAGGTGTGAGAGAGGAATGTACTTGGAAAAAGAGAAAAGGAGTAGAATGAGGCACAGAAAAGAGAAGACTTGCTTAGAATCATACATTTATTCTTGCCCCTGGAGAGGTCAAAGGAAGGAGCTGAGGGTAGCAGAAAAGACATTGTGGAGAAAGTAGAATTTGGTGAGCCATTACGAATGATGTAGGATTTTGACAGAGAGGATTTTGAGATGGGTGAAGCACATTTTTGGTATAGGAAAGTACCTAGTCCCCTACAAACAGCACACACAATGCCTCACTGCCTCTTCCCTACTTTTGTTTGGTACCACTAATTAAAAATATATTTCAGATAAATCTTATGTTTATTAAGCAATTTCTATATGACAATGTAAGGTTCCGGAAGGTATGGGCTATGTCACTCATACTTCTGTATCCCAATACCTTCATAATACCTGGAATCTAGTAAACTGTGTTGGTAAGCAAAATGGGCTCCTTAGCACTTAGTTCAACAAGTGCCCTTGAAGAGTTTGGCTTTTGTTTGCTTTGAGTAATTCAGTGTATTTCATTGAGTCTTACTAAGTGCTAAGCCCCAGGCCCAAACCCCTATTAGGTATAAAACCTATGTGAGTGTGGATTGGCAACTAAGGTGGGGCCCAAGGTGGGGCTAACTCCAGGGAGGGCCTAGTTTACATGTCTGGGACAACAGAGGCTTTTAGACCACGTGGGTTTAAGTTGCCTCTTTGTGACGATTCTAGGTCACGTGGGTGAGTCGCATGTGTGACTCACCCCTGATGCTGAAAAAGACATAAAAACTAGGGGTTGGCCTCCTTTTCCTTGGAGCTCCTACCTACAGCAGTGGTGGTGCATGACTCTGGGCCAGCCCTTGTTCTGAGCTCCTGGGCTGAACCTAGATGTTGGTAACTATGAATCTGTAATTGGTCTGTCTGTTGATGTTTGTAATTTGTTTGTAATTTGCTCTGAAGCTCAGTGTGCTGGTCTCTTCCCCTGAACTAGGTGAATGATATTTGTGTGCTGAATTAAAGTAAGCTTGTCAACCCCTTCACCTTGGTTTCCTTAGTTAAGCAGATCAAAAGAACCTGTGCTTTCGCAGCATGCTGGCAGCTTTCCGGGTGCTGGCTGTGGATGGATCTTACACCCCCACAGCAGCTGCTAGCTGGATTGTGGAAACATAAACACAAAAAATACTTAATGATTATTGAGAAACAAGGGGATCCTCCATTCATCCGAATCTTACTCATCCTTAAAGATCAAGATGTATGTATGTTATTCCTAAAGCCTTTCTTGATCACTCACACAGAGATCCTCAACCCAATGAGTTCTCTTTCACTTTCATAGAGTCAACAAAAATTTCTTAAAGGCTGGCTATGCTGTGATAGCACTGTTGGAGATAAATATTTTAGATAAGGCATAATCCCTGCCCTCATGAAACTTACAGGGTAGTAGTAGAATATAACTCATACACAGGTAATTGAAAACCTAATACGTTCATTGCAGAGGTATAACATAAAGCATTATGTGAGGTCATGGGGAAGGGTAACTTTTTTTTAATTACATGCTCAGTAACCACCCACATAATAAGCAATGAAACAACCACACAAAACAAGGGATAAAGTCTTAGATAAGATCCTATAGTAATTAATATAATATAATGAAAACCAAATGAATAATAATTTTCAATAAATGTAGAAAGGCTTTTGTTCTGTTTCTTTCCAACTCAACTTCCAACTTTGAAATTCTATGTTTGCTCTTCCTTTGTCTCTCTTCCCTTAGACCCCCTGCCATGTTATTTTCCTTTCTTCCTTTTCCCCTCTCTTCCTTCCTTTCTTTCTATCTCTTTTTTCTTCCTCTTTCTTCCTTTTTTTTCATTCTTCCTTCCTTCCCCCCTCTCTCCTTCCCTCCCTCCTTCCCTGTCTCTTTCTTTCTTTCTTTCTTTTTTTCCTTCTTTCTTTCTTTCCCTAACTTACTTATTAGTTGTGTTTCCCTAGGCAAATTACTTAACCTCTCTTTTTCATTTCCTTCATCTGTGAAATGGGGATGATAGTAAAACTTACCTGACAGTGTTGTTTTGAGAATCAAATGAGATGATATGTGTGTGAAGCACTTTGCCAACCAATGCTCATGACAATTACTGGATTGGACTGGGAGCAAGGGGTGGTGGTGCTTAGGTATCCCCTTGAGTATTGGCTGAATCATTGCAAGATTTCAATTTTATATTTCTGGTAAGATTAAATAATGAGTCAGTGATAGTATGGGAAGCCTGAAGAATGAGCTGGGCTAATTATGAAAGACCTCCTGAAGGCCTTCAGCTGTGATTTAAGGCAGAGGAGGGAATTTAGTATCCTAGGCAATATTAAGTTATCTGTAAAAAGTTTCTTCTCACTCTAGGTCTTTGAAATAGATAATAGCAATATCTCATATTTATGTTTTGTAGTTTGTTGGGACTTTGTAAAATCTGTTCATGTACATTATTAAATTTCATCCCCAACTGTAAAATGCTGATAATAATTCAGAAAATCTTAAATTATTTATAAAATTGTGATATTTTATGATGAAATGTGCATTGTGGGCAATTGCTATATGATTGCTGACCATGACATTTCCATGAGTTAGTAGAGAGTTTGTCTTTGAGTTTGGCAATGATCAAAATATTGGCCATTCTGTGGTCAACTTGTTGATATGCCTTTTTAGCCTAGGTTAGGCTTCAGAAAGAAAAGAAATTTATAGCCCACTGCAGAGAACCCTCAAAACCTTTTCTCGGTTTAGTAGTACATTCTAGAGTTTGCCACAAGGAAGCAGGAAGTACATTGATTTTGGAATAGCATAATCTGGGTTTAAATCCTGGTATTAGACATGTCACTCAGTCTGCTCAGATCTCAGTTTATTCACATGTAAAATGAGGAGATTGGACTAAATGACCTTTAGGTATTCTTTCAGCTCAGAATCCTAGGAGGCACTAGAGAAAAATCTAAGTGAAAGGTTTTATTATCAATAATCTATATCAATAGTAAAAGATAATTCTTAGGCTTGATAGAAAACTTCATTTGGAGTAAGAGGACCTGTGTTTGAATCTCACTTACTAACTATGTGATCTTAGGCAGCCACTTCCCCTCTTGGCCTCGGTTCCTCATCTTTTAAATGAGAGAGTTGAACTGTATGACATCTAAGGTTCCTTCCTATTTTACATCGACGATAAAATGATAGTGACCACAGAAGTGCTGAATATCAGAGCAACAAGGGCTTTCAGCAGCCATCTATGCCAACCAATGATAAAATATCTTGTCTAGGACACATCCAACAATTGCTTAATCCAAACTCCGTGTGAAGACTCCGTTAAAGCTAACCCACCAGGTCCTGAAGCAGCCATTTTACTTCAGGCAAAGTCCTTATCAAAAAGTTGTCTTTTGTCAGTAGTGGCATTTTTCCTTATATCAAGCCTAAAGTTACTTATTCACAATTTTCACAAGTTGGTTCTAGTTCTTTCCATAGGTGGTGAAATGGTTGGTTGTTGTCCTTTCTTCTCAAAGAGGCCCAAAATGATATCACTATGTTCGAGTCAAGTTACAGTGTGTCCTACTGTGACTGATCAGACCAATACAAACTTGGAATACACAAATAATCCATGGGAACATTTGGGATGGATTCTCTAAATTTGCTCATCTCACATTTCTTTAAGCTTCTTCAGTTCTGCTTGCCTCATAGAGCACAGTGCCTTCTCTGGTGAGAGCACACCATGCTGGGTGGGCCTGTGCCAATGTCTCCCATGTCATACAATCAATTCCAAAATTTTTAAGAGAGACCTTAAGAGTGTCCTTGTATCACTTTTTCTGACCACCATGTGAGTGCCTGCCCTTGTAAATTCTCCACAAAAGTCTTTTTTGTAATCGTACATTTAGCCTTCAAACAACATGGCCAGCCCATTGGAGTTCTGCTCTCTTCAGTAGAGTTTGAGCAGGTAGTGAAATAGAACAAGCCTAACCTACTTCCTAGGACAGCCCTCTAGGTACTTGAAGATACTATCATTACTTCTCTCAATATCCTTGCAGTCTGTCCATGCTTTGCAAATGGGGAAACTGAATCCCAGGGAAGTTAGGTGATAATCCTAAGGTTGCACAGAAAGTTAACGACAAGGCCAGGGACAAAACCCAAAATCCTGGATCTCTTTTCCATTCTATTCTCTAACATTTTGTGCAGCATATTTCAATTTGAAGTCATAGTCAGGTTGGTAGAATTCCCTTTCCTCTTTCTCAATTGACTAACCATTGAGCTGCAAATAATGGAGATTCCTGGAACTGGGTTTCTGACTAGCTATTCTGAACATGTTGCCATTAATGAGGATATATCTTTAACTTCTGAGACAATTTGGCCTCAGCTCCTACACAGCCTGAGCCATTGCAACTTACTGTTTGGGAGAAGGATACCCATTCTTTTGTGGCTGTCTGGTGGGTGTCAAAGAGGAGACTCAATCCTGGCACCCCAAAAAGGAGCCCAGTTCAACAGCCCTTGCCTACCCCCATGAAAATACCGTTTATGCTGAGCCCAGCCCTTAGTGATGGTCTCCATTAACCTTTCCCCACATTTCCTGTTCCCTTCGTCATCGTCCTCTGCACTTGGGTTCACTAATGTCATCGATTTTATACAGATGAATTGGTTCATTCTGTTTGAGCTAAAGATAATTCCATCTATTCAGTCATCTCTAAAATTGTTCTGTAACTGTCCCTGTCCCCAATTCCATTTTCCCCCTTAACCATTTAATTAAATTAAGGTGGGAACAGCATACACATTTTAATTTTCCTCTTCTACAGATGGTCATAAATAGGACCCAGGTGACAAAGCATAGGCCTCACATTGTCCCTCCACCTCCCTTCCAATACCCTTTGGTCTGTCCAGGGCTTCATTTTCTAAATGCATTTGGGAGGCAGTGTAAAGGATACTGGTCACAGAGATGTTCCAAGCTGGGCCAAGGACTGAACATGGAGTCCCCCAGGATGTCCCAGGACATTAAGTGTAGGATGGGAAGTTGGACAGGGGTAACAACTGAGAATGGTATCCTACTCTCCTACTTGTATGTAGAATGCTTGTGTCTATCAAGCAGTTTTCTCTTATGCTGTCTTGGCTCCTAAGCTCTTTCTGTGCCCCTCTCCTTTCTCTGGATCTGGCAGGTGGCCAGATGCATAAAGAGCACTCCAGTTAGGAGTAATCTGCTGAGGCTGATTAGCCCTCAGAACTCCAAGTACTTTTGTTTTGTTTTTCTTAGACCAACTCTGAACCTGTTCCTTGCTGTTCTCAAGAGAAACAAGTTGTGATAAGTATCCACAAACAGAAACAAAGGAAAGACACTCTGGACAGCTTTGTTTCCTTCTCTGGAAGTGAGAACATTGGATAGGATGACTTGTAAAGGCCCTCATAGGTCTGACATTCTTTGTTCTAAAGTCCCCCCCACCTCTAATATTCTATATTCTTAAGGCCATTCTAGGTTCTGACATTCTCGTTTCTAAAGTCCCTTTATCTCTGCCATTTCATCTTCTAAAGACCACCCCAGCTCTGACATGCTATGGCTTCAAGTTACTTCTGGGTCTAATATTCTACATGCCAAGGCCCCTCCTAGCTCTGAGAGGATTCCCAAGCACTCCTAATGAAAAGAAAAGAACCACACAGAAATTGTGAAATTCAAACTTAAGTTTAGAGAAATAAAAAAAGATAATCATGGATAGCCAATGATAAAAGACTAAACAAAAACAAATTACTTATCTTCTAATATGAGGAAACAATACATATTAGAAGTCATAGAAAAATACCTAACTACACAGAAGGCCTGGGAGTTTTTCTGTTATGTCTTGATATTCTTAAAAAAAAGAAGATAGTAAAGGGAGTGAACAAAAATACAAGGTGGGGGGAATGGAAAAGATTAAAGAAACTTTTCTCACATAATCAGGGTAAGCAGACATAAGTATACATGTTTGTGTGCAAACAAGGAAGGGAGTGTGGGGGAGAGAATTACACTTGCATACAAAACTGTATTTTAGTCAAGTGAGAAATAGGAGGGAAAGAGAAGAAGGGGGAATTAGAGTGAAGGCAGATTAAGGGAGGGAATAGGCCCAAGCAAAATAAACTCCTAGGATGTACAAAAATATTTCTAGCTCTTTTTGAGGTAGCAAATATGGGAATATGAGGAGTTACCCATAAATTGGGGAATGACTGAACAAGTTATGGTATGAATATGGTGAAATATTACTGTGTTATTAAAAATGTTAAAGGGGTGTGTTTTCAGAGAAACATGGGAAGACTTATATAAACTGATACAAAGTGAAGTGAACAGAATCAGGAGAACAATTTATATAAAAACAACATATGGTGCAGACAATCAATTCTGAAAGAATTAGGAGCTTTAATCAATGAAATAACCAACCATTACTCCTGAGGACTTATGAGCAAACATGCTACCCATCTCATAATAGAGAGGTGAAGGACAGGATGAAACATTTTTGGGACATGACCAATGTGGAAATTTGATTTGCTTGGCATTATACATGTTTGTGACAGTAGTTTTAATTTTCCTTTGTTGTCAATGAGGAAAGAGGGGATAAAAGGCATATTTTTGCTGATTGAAAAAATAAGATGTAGTTTAAAAAAAAGAAAATATGAATAATAACACTTATCCTTCCTACCTCCACGGGCAGTTGTGAGGAAAATACTGAGTAAATCTTAAAACACAATGTGCATCTGAGGCAGTGTTTATTTTAACTGAATCTCACATCAGTGGCTAACATGAATGTAGATGGGATAAGTATTGCCACTCTTTTCAATGTTATGGTTACTTAACAAAGTGATGACTTCTGTCTTCATTAGGGACAGCTAGCCTCTCAGTGTCTGCTAAACCTGGCAATATGAAAAAGTGTATTTATGTTGATTTTTCCATTCTGAAGGCTAACTATTATTATGCCATTTTTCTCATGACTCTTTGGTTTAATAAGTGAATCTAATAGACATACTTCAAGATTTTGTGATACCCTCAGTGTGAGAATTGCCTCTACTAATACAAAGTCACAACCACTTGGCACCTTGGAAACAGATGAGATTGACAAAAAACTTTATATACATTAGTTCACCTAAGCCACATAACAATCCCATGAAGAATGTCATATAGGTCACATTACCTTTGTGTTGCAGATGAATAACCTGATGTCCTTCATGGAGAAAGGATAGAATGTAAGGAGGAGGTGTGGGTCCCAGGACCCACTTAACATAGGTTAAGTAACTTGTCCTTGATTATGCCTCTTTAGTCAAAGAAGGGGTTTGATCCCAGGTTCTCCTGACTCCCCAGTTGGCACTGTATCTACTGTTCAGAATGGTTCTCAGATGTCAAACAGATTTCATGAGTTACTATGGGTGAAAAAAATCATCACCTGTTGGATAATATTCTAGATATCTGACTCTTTAAGCTTAGCTCAGTCGGCCCTTGGACAACAGGATACATTAGGCATCACACATCATGGTAGTTTGGTCGTACTCTACTGATATCGCCTTTGAGATTTCAAGTTCATATCTGCACCATAAAAAGACATCCAAGGAGCACCTTAGGTAAGGAAGAGCCTCTAATAAAGATGATCCCCACATTGACACTAACCTTATGTTAGATTATCAACATCAGGAGGAGCATCAGTAGCATCAATTGACATTATTACACAAAACATTAATTTACTATTAAGGATTCATTATTCATTCGTTATTAACCAATTGTTAATTATCAATCAATATTTTTCATAATAATAACATATCTGAATAACATCTTGGAGAATTACTAAGATAGTCTAGTAGAGGTCATAGACAGTCAACTCTGGAATCAGGAGGACTTGAACTGTAGTCCTACCTCTGAAACATACTTGCAGTGTGACTCTGGGCAGGACATTTAACATCTCAGTACCCTAAAGTTGCTCTCTAACACTGTAGTGCCTGGAGATTGTGTTTTACTTTGTTTTTATAAGACTAATAGCTTAACTATGTTGAGTATTTTCAACATGCAACATGCATTACAAATATCTCATTTAATCTTCACAACAAGCCTGGGGTAGTCTTATTAGATCCATTTTACAGATGAGGATAATGAGACTGAAGAAGATGAAGGGACTATCTCCTAATCATACAACTGGTAAATGTCTTGGCATGATTTTAACTCAAGTCTTCCTGAGTCTGATACTAAGTCCCATGTCCAATCCACTCTGTCATCTTGATGCCTGTATTGAATTGTGGGTAATATGTTTAGGTCTGCACATTAGGAAAAGAGAGGCAGTGCAGTGTAGTGGATAATGTTCTCGATTTGGAATCTGGATTTGGAGTCTGAGGATCTGATTTCAAATTCCACTTTTACCACTTCTTACCTTGTTCAAGTGACTTAAACTTCTCATTTGGAAAAGGAAGAGCTTGGGTGAGATGATCTGTTAGTTCTCTTCCAGCACTAAATCTTCAACCTTAGAATCCTATGAAATGAGAGTTGTTCTGGAGAAGACAGTTCTTGACTCGGCAATTCCACTGAAGCCTGCTTCCACCCTAAATCTACTGAGGGATAGTATTCTTAGGATCTCATAGTCACCAGACTTTAAAGGGCCCAGAAGGTGAACACCACAAAATAAAGACAGAATACACACATTTTATTCAAGAAATAGCTACATAATTGAAACTACCCAGAGCAAAAAATGACAGGAGAAATACCAAGCTTAGTACAAATGGACAAATTGATTAAAAATGACCCTTTCTTAATGAAAATAGAATCTTCAAAAATAATCCTAGAAATGTGAAATGAGAAATTATTTCTGGAAAGAGAATGACAATGGATTAATAATCAATACCGTTCCTAGGCCCTAGGGAAGTTTATCCAGAAATGAGGTCATGGGGGCTTTTTTGTTTGTTTGTTTGTTTGTTTTTTATTTAATATGTTTAGTTTTCAGCATTAATTTTCACAAGAGTTTGAATTACAAATTTTCTCCCTATTTCTACCCTCCTCCCCACTCCAAGATGGCATATATTCTGGTTGCCCTGTTCCCCAGTCAGCCCTCCCTTCTATCACCCCACTCCCCTCCCATCCCCTTTTCCCTTCCTTTCTTTTAGGGCAAGATAAATTTCTACACCCCATTGCCTGTGTATCTTATTTTCTAGATGCATGTGAAAACTTTTTTTTTTGGCTTTGAACATCTGTTTTTAAAACTTTGAGTTCCAAATTCTCTCCCCTCTTCCCTTCCCACCCACCCTCCCTAACAAGTCAAGCAATTCAACATAGACCACATGCGTATCATTATGTATAACCCTTCCACAATACTCATGTTGTGAAAGACTCACTATATTTTGCTCCTTCCTAACCTATCCCCCTTTCTTGAACTTTCTCCCTTGACCCTGTCCCCTTTCAAAAGTGTTTGTTTTTGATTACCTCCACCCCCATCTGCCCTCCCTTCTATCATCCCCCCTTTTTTATCTTCTTCTTCCTCCTTTTCTCCTGTGGGGTAAGTTACCCAATTGAGTATGTATGGTATTCCCTCCTCAGGTCAAATTTGATGATAGCAAGATTCACTCATACCCCCTCACCCAACTTCTCTTCCCTTCCTACAGAACTGCTTTTTCTTGCCACTTTTATTTGAGATAATTTACCCCATTCTATCTCTCCCTATCTCTCTCTCAATGTATTCCTCTCTCATCCCTTAATTATATTTTATTTCTTTTAGACATCTTCCCTTCATCTTCAACTCACCCTGTGCCCTCTCTCTCTCTCTCTCTCTCTTATATATACACATACATATATATATATATATACATACACACTCACATATACATATATACATAAACACACACACACACACATATATATATATATATATAGGAATATTCCCTTCAGCTACCCTAATACTGAGGTCTCATGAATCTTGCACATCATCTTTCCATGTGGGAATATAAACAAAACAGTTCAACTTTAGTAAGTCCTTTGCAATTTCTTTTTCTTGATTACCTTTTCATGCTTCTCTTGATTCTTGTGTTTGAAAGGCAAATTTTCTATTCAGCTCTGGTCTTTTCACTCAGAAAGCTTGAAAGTCCTCTATTTTATTGAAAATCCATATTTTGCCTTGGAGCATGATACTGAGTTTTGCTGGGTAGGTGATTCTTGGTTTTAATCCTAGCTCCATTGACCTCCGGAATATCGTATTCCAAGCCCTTCGATCTCTTAATGTAGAAGCTTCTAGATCTTGGATTATTCTGATTGTGTTTCCACAATACTCAAATTGTTTATTTCTGGCTGCTTGCAGTATTTTCTCCTTGATCTGGGAGCTCTGGAATTTGGCAACAGTATTCTTAGGAGATTTCTTTTTGGGATCTATTTGAGGAGGCAATCGATAGATTCTTTCAATTTCTATTTTGCCCTGTGGCTCCAGAATATCGGGGCAGTTCTCCTTGATAATTCTTTGAAAGATGATATTTAGGCTCTTTTTTTGATCATGGCTTTCAAGTAGTCCAATAATTTTTAAATTATCTCTCCCAAATCTATTTTCCAGGTCAGTGGTTCTTCCAATGAGATATTTTACATTGTCTTCCATTTTTTCATTCCCTTGGTTCTGTTTGATAATATCTTGATTTCTCATCAAGTCACTAGCTTCCACTTGCTCCAATCTAATTTTTAAGGTAGTATTTTCTTCAGTGGTCTTTTGGACCTCCTTTTCCATTTGGCTAATTCTGCCTTTCAAGGCATTCTTCTCCTCATTGGCTTTTTGGAGCTCTTTTGCCATTTGAGTTAGTCTATTTTTTAAGGCATTGTTTTTATCAGTGTATTTTTCAGCATTTTTGAGTCTCCTTTAGCAAGTTATTGACTTGTTTTTCATGGTTTTCTTGCATCCTTCTCATTTCTCTTTCCAATTTTTCCTCTACTTCTTTAACTTGCTTTTCCAAATCCTTTTTGAGCTCTTCCATGGCCTGAGACCAGTTCATGTTTTTCTTGGAGGCTTTTGTTTTAAGCTCCTTGACTTTGTTGACTTCTTCTGGATGTATGTTTTGGTCTTCTTTGTCACCAAAGTAAGATTCCAAAGTCTGAGACTGAATCTCGGTACATTTCCGCTGCCTGGTCATATTCCCAACCAACTAACCCTTGAGTTTTTCAGTGGGGTATGACTGCTTGTAGACTAACGAGTTCTATGTTCCATGCTTGGGGGGATGTGCCAGCTCTGCCACACCAGCACTCCTCCTTCCCCAAGAACCCCCAACCAACTCGTACTGGACTTAGATCTTCAGCAGGCTGTGCACTCCTGCTCTGATCTGCCACTTAATTCCTCCCACCAGGGGAGCCTGGGGCCAGAAGCAACCACAGCTGTAGTTCTGTAGCTGCCTCACCTCCATTGCCCCTGGGGCAGTAGCCGAACCTCAAACTCTTTCCACTCCCGCAGCTTTTCCCACTAACATTCTCTGTTGTCTTTGTTGTTTGTGGGTTGAGAAGTCTGGTAACTGCTGCAGCTCACTGATTCAGGGCACTAGGGCACCTCCACCTGGCTCCTGGTCTGGTTGGTCCATGCTGCCACCCACGCTGGGCTCTGCTCCACTCCGCTTCCAACTCCATGCGGGGTAGACCTCACCCAGAGACCATCCAGGCTGTCCTGGGCTGGATCCCTGCTTCCCTCTGCTCTTTTGAGGGTTCTGCAGTTCTAGAACTGGTTCAGAGCCATTTTTTATAGGTTTTTGGAGGGACTCCGCGGGGAGCTCACGCTAGCCCCTGCTTTTCAGTTGCCATCTTGGCTCCGCCCCCCCATAACCTCATGGGGGCTTTTTAACTCCTAGTGAAGAGAGAAAGACAGAGAGGAATGACAGAGACAGACTCACTGACAGACAGGGTCAGAGACAGACAGAAATAGAGGGGGAGAGGCGGAAAGAAGGAGAGAGAGAGACACACACACAGAGACACAGAGGCAGAGACAGACAGAGAAACAGAGAAAGAGAGAAGAGAGAGAGAGACAGAGAAGAGAGAGGAGAGAGAGAGAGAGAGAGAGAGAGAGAGAGAGAGAGAGAGAGAGAGAGAGAGAATGGAAAAAAATACATTGATCATTCCTCTCCTTAAAATAGCCAGCTTGTGGGGCAGCTAGGTGGTGCAGTGAGTACAGCACCAGCCCTGGAGTCAGGAGGACCTGAGTTCAAATCTGGCCTCAGACACTTGACACACTTACTAGCTGTGTGACCTTGGGCAAGTCACTTAACCCCAATTGACCTGCCAAAAACAAAACAACAAAAAAGCAATAAAAAATTATTTAAAAAAATAGCCAGCTTGTATATAATGCTTTAAAGTTTGTTAATGCTTTACAAATATTATCTCATTTGATCTGCCCATTAACCCTATGAAGTAAGTGATATTATTATCTTCTCTGCTTCAGGGACTAAAAGAAGTTAAATTATTTACCCATGGTCACAGGTCTAATAAGTGCTTGAAGCAGGATTTGAAGCTAGATCTTGCTATCACCATTTCCAATTCTCTAACCGCTGCACTACCTTTGATGAAAGAGCAACCTTTTGCACTGTTGTGTATGTATAAATGATGAACAATTGTTCTTACTGCTACATTTTCCAGAAGAGGAGAAAAGGAGAAAGCGGGGACAGAGAACAAGGCTGGAGCAAAGCCAAAAGGCTATATTATTCCTCATCAACCAAAGGGGAAAGAAAGAAAGAGAAATCAATATGAAAGATCCTAAAAGATCTGTTTAACATTGCATCAACTGCTTCACATTAAATCATGTATTATTTGTCTATTGCTATAACTTTTTGTAGGATCAGTCAATCTCTCAGGACACATTTATTAAACACCTATCATATTCCATGTGCTGCTAAGCTCTCAGGACATGGCGAAAGCAAAAAAAAAAAAAAAGCATGAAAGTCTTGACTCTCAAGGAAGTCCCAGTCAAATTCTGGAGTGCACACACAAACATCTATGTACAAGAAAGCTATAGACAAGCTAAATTAGAGATAATCAACAGAGGGAGGGTGCTGGTATTAAGGAGGATAGAGGGAGACCTCTCTTAGAAGGTGGGATTTTAACCAGGACTTGAAAAAAAGCTAGGAGGAAGAGATGAGGAGAGAGAGCATTCCAGGCATGGGGGACAGCCCACATGATAAAACAGAGTCTGAGATGGATTGTCGTGTTTGAGGAGCAACAAGGATGCCAATGGTTTACAATGTAAGTAGTAATATAAGTATAAGTAGTGATGTAAGAAGACTGGAAAACTAATTAAGGTTTTAGGTCATAAAAGTCTTTAAAAGCCCAACACAAGATTTTATATTTGATCCTGGTAGTGATAGGGAGTCCCTGGAGTTTATTGACTAGGGGGATAGTATGGTCAGACCTGAAATTGATGAATATCAGTTTTGATAGCTAAGTGGAGGATGGACTGGAGTGGGGGCAGGGAGACTCACCGGCAGACTATTGTGATAGTTTCAGTTTGACATGAAGATAGAGTGCAAAGAGAAGGGGGCAGCATCAAAGGAGAGAAGATGGTGTCTGCAAGACATGATATGAAAGGGAAATTGGTGAGACTTGGCAACAGGTTGGATAGAAAGGGTAAGAGAAAAAGTAAAAAGTGGAAGATGAGAGTTGGGTTTTGAGCTTGGGTGCTTGGAAAGATGGTAATGTCCGTGGCAATAATAAGAAAGTTAGAAAGTGGGAAGAACTTGAAGGGAAAGATGATGCCCACTTCTGACCACCTTCCTTTTCACCATAGAGCCTGAATGAAAATAATTTTCTCTGTAGTCTAAGCTATATCAGTAAAAGAAATAGTGTTGAAACATAATGCTTGGGACCTACTCATAAGAGAAATTCACCCTCCAGTCCAATATTTATGATTCTTTTGGGGATATGGTTTTGAATCAAGGAGACACTTCTCCATTCAGGGATGTTGTAGAAGGGATTTGGGGGAGGGCAATTAGGTGGTGCAGTGGACAAAGCATTGGCCATGGAATCAAGAGGATCTGAGTTCAAATCCAGCCGCAGATGTTTACTAGTTGTGTGACCCAGGGCAAGTCACTTAATCCAGATTACCTCAAAAAATGGGCAGGGAGAGGGGTTGTTCAGGAAAAAGATGGACTAAAAAATGCTATAGATGTGGATGCAATTTCAGATGAGGTCATTATCTTAGTAGTTTTACTTATCTTACTTATTTCAAGAGACATCTCAAGGTGGAGGGGGTAGTCTGTAAGTTTGTAAGGTAAAAACAAAACACATCAATAAAGATTTATTGATTTAAATCAATTATTGATTTATGCACTAGATGGCTTCTGGGATACCTTCCTGTCCTATGTCCTAGAATTCCATGACTCATATCACATTTCTCTTTGTTTTCTTTTAGACAGTCAATGGAAAATATTTACATTCTTAGATGAGTTTCTTCATTCTTTTTTGTCTTTAATTACCCCCTTCTTAGAGATGTTGTAGAAGAATTCTTGTTAAGGTACAGATTGGACTAAATGTTCTCTGAGGCTCCTTCCAACTCTGGGATTCTGTGATTCAGCTAATCTCCACCAAAAACCTACTAGGTAGGGTGGTATGGTAATTATTCCTATTTTATAGGCAAGTAACAGACATCAACTCTCCTGTTCACTGGATGATTCATTTGAACATGTGAAAACTTTTGTGTGAATGATAGAATGGATATACTATGAATATGAGTTTGTATATGGTCATGAGTTAAACTCAGGTGCCAAGCCTCCAAAGCACCTAACTCCATAACTCCTAAGTATGCCCTCTGGTGACAAGCAGAACAAATGGAGCCCTTTGTCTACAGAGTGACCTTTTCAATGTTTGGAAATGACTTCTCAATCTCCCCTTCCACCACTAAAACTTCTCTTCCTCATCTTAAACATCCTCAGCTCCAATTCGCAAATATCATGAACTTCAAGCTCTTGACTATACTTTTATCACTGCCGTTTAGATTCCCAATGTCCTCCCTTAACACTAATACCAGAAACTGAACACAGCACCCCCACATGTGGTATATCTAATTATGTACCTGTTGTCTCCTCTAATTAGATGTAGGATCCTTGAGGGCAGGGGGTTTATCTTTGTACCCCTAGTTCCTAGCATAGTATCTGACACATAGTAGGTAGTTAATAAGTGCTTATTACTTGATTGATCAACTCTGTACAAGAGTACAGAGGGGGATGTCATTTCCCCAGTACTGGGTAATATACCTCTCTTAAGGCAGCCCAAAATTGTATCAAGTGGCATATCCTCCCTTCGACTTCAGCGTACGATCCAATAAAAGCCCTTAATGCCTCCTCTTCCTTCCTACTAACACCACTCTGTGGTTATACTTCATTTTATCTTAACAAACATTTATTAAGTGTCTCCTAAGGAAAAATTATGGATATATATTTCTTAATCTTTTGCCATAAAACTTAACATGCTCAGCTCTGGCTCCTAGAGTGTATATTACAACTGAGCATCTGGTGATAAGAAAATCGAGAAATTTTCCTGCTAAAAAATATAAGCATTATTAAGGAAACACACATATGCATGCACACACACATGCGTAAACTAGTACTTCATCTAATATTTTCTTTCTTCCTTTTCTATTAAATGCTAGACCAAAATTGGTACCTACTCCCAACAAGGCCCATCTCATGTGTCAGCTTTGCCAGTAAGCCTGGCATGGCCGCTTCCCTTCCTCAACCCCTCCAGCTTAATATGTTCTCTCCTTCTGCAAATCTTTCTAGAACAATTTTCTTCTGGAATTTGTTTTTACCCCTATCATTTCAACTTTGTATAATACTTGAAGTCATACCTCTAGTTGCTAACACTATAATATCTATGTATAAGTCCAACTCCTCATCCTCAATGAAAGATGAGCTCCTTAAGGTCAAAGACTATTTTCATCTTGGCAGCTCCAGAGATGAATATAATCACATATTTGAAAAGTTGGAGGCAACCTCTGATGCAGTCTCCTCCAACTTGTGCCTCTTCAATAAGATGGGTACAAATATACCAGAAGACAATGGCCATCCAGCCTCTACTTAAAGGCTTTCAGTGAGAGGGAAACCCATTAACTTCTGAAGCAGTTCATTCTGCTTCGGGACAGCTCTAGATATTAGGAGATGTTTCATTATCCCAAGTACAAATGTCTCTCTCCACTTTATTTCTACCCATAGTACCTGTGGCCTCCCTTTGGGGCCAAGTAGAATCAGTGTGATCCTTCTTTCAGATGACATGCTTTCAAACACTTGAAGAGAGCTATCGCTGTTCTAGCACATCATATCTTCTCCAAGCTAAATATTTCCACCTTTTTCAATTTTCAACATGTTCTCCAGCCCAATAATGACCCTGGCTATTGCTTCTGAACGTACACATCTATATATTTCCTAAGATGGGTTGTCCAGAACCAAACGCAATACTGAAGATCTGAACCTCTCTCATTTGGGACAAGATGTTTATCTGCATTAAGCTTGAGATAATATTAACTTGTTTGGCTGTCCAGTCAATATTTCCCTCACTAGTGGTCCATGAGTAAAGGCTGGAAGGCCACTCATGTGATATGTTGCAAAGAGGATTTTGTCCAGATACAAGGCTGATCTTGATGGCTTCTGAGGTCCTTTCCAACTCAAAAATTGTGATTCTGCAATGCCTGCAATCAAATTGAATTTAATTGCAAATCTTTGGAAATTCCATAAAAGGAACTACGTGAACACAATGGGAAAAGTGAATTTTTCATAATATATGAGCTGGGAGGCTTGCTTTCTATGGACATTTGATCAGATAATCAGTGAAACATGAAACGAAGTATTTTGTTGATCCCTCTTCCTTTTATAAAGTCCATGTTACCTTGGAAGGGATTAAATTCTTTACAAATCATTCTTTTTGCACATAAAAACACATCCTATTTTTAGCTTGCCTTTTTTCTTTCTTTTTAGAATCAAGAGTTGTCTTTAGCTCCATCAGTGAGTAATGAAGCTGGGGAAGATTCGCCCCACCCGCAGCCGCCCGCCACAGCTCGGTGGGTGATGTGCATCTCAGGGGTGGAAAATTACTGTGCACTCAAGCAGCAAGACCTAAAAAAGTCTAAAACCCAACCACTCCATGTATGCAAAAATCATCAAGCAGTGTGATTCATTTCAAATGCAAATCCTGCTTTATTCTCTGAGAGCAACCAAAATATTCAACTCAGACATCATTTCATGACAGGTCCTGTTTCCCACTGAGAAATTTTATGTTTGGCCAGTGTATAGCCCCACGAAACAGAACTGTGCAATTTGATTCTAACATGGGATTCTCTTCCCAAACATCTCTAGTAGATGTATTTGACATCAGTCCAACTGTCCACAGTAAAGAAAGAGTCAAAAAATATAAAACTCAAATGATGGAAGTTAACTTCCCAGATCTTCTAAGAAAAATTCATATAATATAATTAGAAAAGAACTGGTCTGGAAGTCAAGACAGATTTGAGTTCCAACTTTATCTCTGATGTTTGCAAGATGTATAACTCTGGCCTAGCTGTATAATCTCTCTTTAACCTCACAGAGTCTGTTGTGAGAATCAGACGAAATAATAGATGTCATGGGATCATCAATTTAAAGTTGGAAGGGACCTCTGAGGTCATCACATTCAACCTACTCATTTTCCAGATAATCTAAGATCAAACAATCATTCTCTCCACCATTGTAGACAGTCTAATCTAAATACACTTAAGTTCAAAGCCAAGTTTATATTCTAATAAGGAAACTGAGGCTCAGAGAGGGATGATTTCCCTACAGTCACAAAACTAGTAAGTGTCTGAGGCAGAATTTGAGTTCAGAACTTTAGACTCTAAGCCCAATGCCCAATCCACTATAGCACACTAATTCTTTCTCAAAATACTCTGAAAGCTCAAATCATTGTGTAAATGCTCTGCACCACAACAATATATCACCCTCACCATCAATCTCTGATCATACTCATCGTATGGTTGAATGATGCTGGAGGAAATTAAACAGGGTCAATTAAAAATTGGGGTTGTCTAATCTAAACTGGGCCCTCAGTGTTGAAAGGCGAATCTTTTACTCAGCCCTAATTGACTCTCTATCCGAGTCTTTAGTGATTGTTTTAAGCCTTCCCTTCCCTTCTCAAGCCTCCCACACCACCCATACTGTTTCCTCCCCTTCCTTCTCAGTAGAGGGTTTTCTCCCTGGTTTATTGAGAAAATAGGAGCAATTTATCTTAAGCTCTTTCTTCTCCCCTACTCTGCAAATCAAAATCCTTTGTCGACAAACCACATCATCTCCTCAATTATTCCTTTCTCTGCTTAAGAGATAAACTTTCTTCCCTGACCAAGCCAGTGCTTCTGCATATATCCTTGACACTGCTATCTCCTTTCTCCTCCAGAAAACTGTCACTGAAACTGTCAAAACTTTCTCTTCTCTTCCCTTCTCTTCTCTTTTCTCATCTTCTCTCTCTCTCTCTCTCTCTCTCTCTCTCTCTCTCTCTCTCTCTCTCTCTCTCTCTCTCTCTCCATCTTCTTATTTCTTGGCACGTTCCCAACTGTCTACTTGCATGAATGAGTCTCTCCCATCCCATCACACTACCATCCTATACTTCTTTTAGGATCTATAGAGTATCTATACCCATGGGTTCCATTCCCTCTCCTTTGTCTTACTTACCAGCTCCTCATATACTATGTTGTGCCATGAAGCTGACAGACTACCTGGGTTATTGGCAATTAGGGGCATGAAGATTGATTATTGTGGGCCAGGATGCTGGTGGAAAAGAGGTGGCTTGAGCTAACCCCCGTGCTCCCATATTAACAAAAATGGCCACTGGCAGCCAAGATGATGTGGAGCAGACAAAGGACCATTTTAATTAGCTTTTCACCAATCCAATTTCCAGGCCATCACTCATATGAAGCTGGTATCTCCAAAGACATGAACAATTTCTGAAATGTCAATCCAATGGCCTTTTTACTCAAGCTCCAGATTTCTCGACCCCTCTACAGCATATGAGATTGTTGACCAGTCATTCTTTTTTCCCTGAATACTCTCTCTACACTGGGTTTTCATGACACCTGTTTTTCTCAGGTCTATCTGACCACTCTTCTAACTCCTTTGCTGAATCCAGGCACTGTTCCTCCTAAACTATTGGTATATTCAAGAGCTTTATTCTGGATCTCTCTTCTTTTCTCTCTACATCTTTAATTTGGGATGATTTCATTGGCTGCCATAGATTCAACAATCATCTTTATTCAGATTAGTCCTAAGTGGAACCGTGGATACAATGTAGGACCTGGAGTCAAGTAGACTTGAATTCACATATGGTGTCAGACACTAGCTCTGTGACTCAGGAAAGTCACTTAACCTCTGTTTGCTTCAGTTTCCTCATATATAAAATGAGCTGGAGAAGGAAATGGTAAATCACTACAGTATCTTTGCCAAGAAAACCTCAAATGGAGTCATGAAGAATAGGATGTAACTGAAAAATTACTAAACAACAGCAAAATAGGGATGATAATAGCACTTACCTCTCAAGGTTGTTATGAGGATCAAATGAGATCAAAGTTGCTACGTGCTTAGCAAAGTCCTAGCATGGAGTAAGAGCTATATAAATGTTAGCTGCTGCTGCTGCTTTCATGCAGTAGCAATTAGCTTTGAAGATCTTTCCCACCCATTAATAGGCCATGTGACCTGCTTATATCACAAGAAGCCCAAGTTACATGGTGGGAGGAGCTTCCTGACAGGAAAAGGAAGCTATGTGACAGAAAATGTTGAGAGAGAGAGAGAGCAGACATGGCTGCTAACGACTGCTAATGGCTGTCCTTGTGATTGTTAGAACTGAACAGGCTGAATTAGCTATACTGTGAGTTTGTTTTGGGGAAGGCCACAGCAGGAGGTCAGAGTGGTTTTGGGAAAGTGATATTGTGTATTGAATGTTTTGGGTTCTTTGCTGTTATGATGAAGTGGACTGACTGGATAAAGGGGTTGTGGGATATGGTTCTCGGGTGTCTGAATAAATGGTTTACTTCTTCTACCTTCTGTGTGGAGAGTCTCGTATACTTTGTGATACAGAGCTACATAGGCATTTTGACAATTATCATCTACGTTGCTATTATTGCCTTACTATCACATGTTGTTATACATACCTATGCTAATCTCTCCCCAGCTCCAGTCCTTTATTAACATGAGCCCATTGAACTTTGACAGCTGTATTCCATATCAAACATGCATTTCAAACTCATCATGTGAGAAACAGATCTCATTATCTAACCTGCAAAATCCGCCCCTCTTCCCAACTTCCCTATTTCTGTCAAGAGCAACATAATGCTTCTACACTGCCAAATTAACAACCTTTGAGTTATCCTCAATTTTTCACTCTCTCCCACTCCTCACCTCTAATGAGTGACTAAGTTGCATTAATTCTACCTCCCAAACATCTCTTGCATCCATATCCTTATCTCTACTCACAAAGCCTTCACAGGTGCTTGCCTGGATTATTACAATAGCCTTATAATTAACTTCTTCCCTCAAGCCTTTTCTTTATGCAATTCCAACTTCAACAAGGTGACAAAATGAAATTCCTAAACCACAAGTCTGACCACACCACTCCTTTCTTACCCTCCCCACCCTACTAAAAAAAACTCTATTGGTCCCCCATCATTTCTAGGATAAAATCCAAATTGTTTGGCATGTAAAGCCCAGAGACTAAGCTGGTACCATATCGTGACAGACCCCACATCTGAGTCAATTTGGCCTAGCTGTTCCTTATATAAAGCATTTGCCTATTCTGTTTTCTCGCAGATTATTCTCCATTCTTAGATTTCACTCCTTTATTACCCTCTCCTATTATAATGTCTGTTCAGTTGTTTTTCAGTCAAGTCCAACTCTTCATGACCCAATTTGGGATTTTCCTAGAAAAAATACTGGAGTGGTTCTCCATTTCCTTCTCCAGTTTGTCTTATAGATGAGGAAAGTGAGGCAAACAGGACTAAATGACTTGCACAGTACTTAGTAAGTATCTGAGGCCAGATTTGAATTCATGAAGATGAAACTTTTTGACTCCAGGCCTGGCACTCTATCCACTGTACCACCTAACTACCCCTAGAATGCCTAGTTCCTTTCACAGCCCAAATGTCATCTCCGTCATTAGGACTTTCAGGATCCCACTAGCTTCTGGCACAACTTCTGACTTAATTTGCATTTATTCGGCATATATTCTGTGACTTTTTATATGTGTTTAGCTCACTTTTCCTTGTCCACCTCCCACACCAGGAAAAAGAAAGCTTCCTAATTTCATTTTTATCCTTATTCTCCAAGTACCTAACACAGTAAGTACTTAATAAATGCTTACCAATTGATTGCAACTCTCTTAAAACTTGTAGATCTTAACAGCTGAAGTCTTTCCCACTTAGATCCTGGACAGTTGTGCTTGGAATGAACAATATAGCTTGGACAGTATAGCTTGGAATGAAACCAGCTGTTGTTGCAAATGGAATGGGTGGAGGATTTTAGAACTAGAAGGGTTTTCAGAAATTATTGAGTCCACATCCCACACCTCATTTTGTGGCTGAGGAAACTGAGTCCTGGAGAAGTGACTTCCCTAATATCACAGAGGTGAAATGTGACATAGCCAGCATTTGAGCAGTGACATGTTCTAACTCCCAATCTTTCATTGTTTCCATTCTGACATACTCTCCTGCTTCTCTTTCTCATTGGGTCTCATTTTCCAAATGAAAGGATTGGACGAGATTTGAGATTTCTTAACCATTTTTGTGTCGTGGATCCCTTTGTCAGCCTGCTGAGGTCTCAGCATGGGTAAAATATTCTTTCTCAGAATAGGTAAAATAAAATGCATAAAAATGAAATTCAAATGATTGAAAAGGAAATGAATTCTATTTAAATTCAGTTATCAAGATCTATCAAAAACAGGTTAAGAGTCCTTGGAGTGGATGCTCTCAAAGCTTCTTTCTCACCATGAATCTTCTCATCCTACTAGTTCTCATGACTCCACCTTTTATAACATAGTTCAATGCTTCACACTCTCTCTTTTCCCATTTTGTTTTGGAGCTTCATTACCATGGGATAAAGGCAATATGGAGATAACCTATGGGAAATGTCTTGTGAAACATGGATGCTTATTTTTATTGGGCATCTATTCTACATAAGGCCTTCCACACCATGCTTTTAGAGAACTTCCTCATTTCTCCAAGGTATTTTGTTCATTCCTTGCCAACTTCCTGGATCCTATGAAATTTGTTTTGTAAAGCACTGAGAGAAATTGTTATTAATAACTAATTATTAACATTGGTATCCGTCATTTTTTCTCTTTAGCTCAGTCCTGTAGGTCAGTCAGCCCCTGAATGACAGAACTGAAAATGAGATTGGTCTAACCCTCTGGGAACATTCTCCTCAATCTTGGTCAGGATCTCACCCAACTGGAAGAGCTTATTTCCAATTAAAGTGTAAAGAGGGGGGGGCGGAGCCAAGATGGCGGCTGGTAAGCACGGACTAGAGTGAGCTCCGTACCCGAGTCCCTCCAAAAACCTATAAAAATGGCTCTGAACCAATTCTAGAACGGCAGAACCCACAGAACAGCAGAGGGAAGCAGGGCTTCAGCCCAGGACAGCCCGGATGGTCTCTGCGTGAGCCCTATTCCACACGGAGCTGGGAGCTCGGAGCTGGGAGCTGGGAACGGAGTGGAGCAGAGCCCAGCCTGAGCGGCGTGGACGATCCAGACCAGAAGCCGGGCGGAGGGGGCCCTAGCGCCCTGAATACGTGAGCAGTTACCAGACCCCTCGACCCACAAACACCAAAGACTGCGGAGAAGGTTAGTGGGAAAAGCTGCGGGAGTGGAAGGAGTTCGCGGTTAGGCTTCCAGCCCCGGGGCAGCGGAGGTGGGGCAGCTACAGCTGTTGTTACTTCCGGCTCCAGGCCCACCTGGTGGGGGGAATTAAGTGGCGGATCACAGCAGGGGTGCACAGCCCGCCGAAGATCTGAGCCCAGTCTGGACTGGGGGTCCTTGGGGAAGGAGGAGTGCGGCTCTGACAGAGCTGGCACCTCCCCCCCAAACGTAGAACATAGAACTCTGTAATCTACAAGCAGTCATACCCCACTGAAAAACTCAAGGGTCAAGTTAGTTGGTTGGGAATATGGCCAGGACGCGAAAACGCGCCCAGATTCAGTCTCAGACTTTGGATTCTTTCTTTGGTGACAAAGAAGACCAAAACATACAGCCTAAAGAAGACAGCAAAGTCATAGAGCCTACAACCACAGCCTCCAAGAAAAACATGAACTGGCCCCAGACCATAGAAGAACTCAAAAAGGATTTGGAAAAGCAAGTTAGAGAAGTAGAGGAAAAATTGGGAAGAGAAATAAGAAGGATGCGAGAAAACCATGAAAAACAAGTCAATGACTTGCTAAGGGAGACCCAAAAAAATACTGAAAAATACACTGAAGAAAACAACACCTTACAAAATAGACTAACTCAAATGGCAAAAGAGCTCCAAAAAGCCAATGAGGAGAAGAATTCCTTGAAAGGCAGAATTAGCCAAATGGAAAAGGAGGTCCAAAAGACCACTGAAGAAAACACTACTTTAAAAATTAGATTGGAGCAAGTGGAAGCTAGTGACTTGATGAGAAATCAGGATATTATAAAACAGAACCAGAGGAATGAAAAAATGGAAGACAATGTGAAATATCTCCTTGGAAAAACCACTGACCTGGAAAATAGATCCAGGAGAGATAATTTAAAAATTATTGGACTACCTGAAAGCCATGATCAAAAAAAGAGCCTAGATACCATCTTTCAGGAAATTATCAAGGAGAACTGCCCTGATATTCTAGAGCCACAGGGCAAAATAGAAATTGAAAGAATCCATCGATCGCCTCCGCAAATAGATCCCAAAAAGAAATCTCCTAGGAATATTGTTGCCAAATTCCAGAGCTCCCAGATCAAGGAGAAAATACTGCAAGCAGCCAGAAAGAAACAATTTGAATATTGTGGAAACCCAATCAGAATAACCCAAGACCTGGCAGCTTCTACATTAAGAGATCGAAGGGCTTGGAATGCGATATTCCAGAGGTCAATGGAGCTAGGATTAAAACCTAGAATCACCTACCCAGCAAAACTGAGTATCATGTTCCAAGGCAAAATATGGACTTTCAATAAAATGGAGGACTTTCAAGCTTTCTCAGTGAAAAGACCAGAACTGAATAGAAAATTTGACTTTCAAACACAAGAATCAAGAGAAGCATGAAAAGGTAATCAAGAAACGGAAATTGCAAGGGACTTACTAAAGTTGAACTGTTTTGTTTACATTCCTACATGGAAAGATGATGAGTATGATTCATGAGACCTCAGTATTAGGGTAGTTGAAGGGAATATGCATATATATATATATGCATATATATATATGTTTATGTATATATATATATATATAAGTGAATGTGTATGTATGCATGTATCTATGTGTATATGTATGTATGTGTATGTATGTGTATATATATATATATATATGTAAAAGAAAGAGAGCAGACACAGGGTGAGTTGAGGATGAAGGGAAGATAGCTAAAAGAAATAAAATGAAATTAAGGGATGAGAGAGTAACTTACTGAGAGAGGGAGATAGGGAGAGATAGAATGGGGTGGATTATCTCCCATAAAGGTGGCAAGAGGAAGCAGTTCTAGGAGAGGAGGGGAGTGGGCAGGTGAGGGGGGAATGAGTGAACCTTGCTCTCATCAGATTTGGCCTGAGGGGGAATACCATACATACTCAGTTGGGTATCTTACCCCACAGGAAAGAAGAGGGAGGAAGATAAAAAAAAAAATAAAAGGCAGGGGGATGATGGAGTGGAGGGCAGATGAGGGTGGAGGTAATCAAAACAAACACTTTGGAAAGGGGACAGGGTCAAGGAAGAAAATTCAATAAAGCAGGATAGGTTGGGAAGGAGCAAAATGTAGTTAGCCTTTCACAACATGAATATTGTGGAAGGGTTATACATAATAATACATGTGTGGCCTAGGTTGAATTGCTCAACTTCTTAGGGAGGGTGGGTGGGAAGGGAAGAGGGAAGGGAATTTGGAACTCAAAGTTTTAAAATCAGATGTTCAAAAACAAAAAAACTTTTTGTATGCAACTAAAAAATAAGATACACAGGCAATGGGGCATAGAAATTTATCTTGCCCTACAAGAAAGGAAGGGAAAAGGGGATGAGAGGGGAGGGGGGAGATAGAGGGGAGGGCTGACTGGGGAACAGGGCAACCAGAATATACGCCATCTTGGAGTGGGGGGGGAGGGCAGAAATGGGGAGAAAATTTGTAATTCAAACTGTTGTGAAAATCAATGCTGAAAACCAAATATGTTAAATAAATAAATTGCATTAAAAAAAAAAAGTGTAAAGAGAATCTAGTCTAGGTGAATTCCAGTGTGTTGTTCAATCTGTAAGTAGTCTGGGTGAAGATGGATTCTTTTGTCCAGATATTTGGAGGCAGCTGAGCCTCATGATCATGGCAAGTTTTCAATGAGAGAAGCTGAAAACTTTTGGCCCACCTCCTCATTTATATGTCCATCCCCTCATTGATGGTTCTTAAATCAGGGTTGGTCTCCTTCTGTCAAGGAAACCCACTTTTCCAAAGGCATTTAAGCATTAAATGATTTCTGTGGGCTTTTGTCTTTGGCTACTGAGAGAAACCACTGACCATCAATTTATTAGGTATTTGATAGACTAGTTAATTGATTATTAATTACCCAGAAACTCCATTTCTTGGGTTTTTCATTTGTCTCAGCACTTAGCACTACTGTTTAGGCCCACAGGACAAAACTGGCGACAATGAATGAAGTTGCGAATTTAAACTAAATGACAGAAAAGAACGTCTAACCACTGGATCCATGGAAATGTGAAACAGGCAGCTCCAGGAGGTGGTTAGGTGCCCCTTCATTGAAGGTCTTCAAGCACAGCCTAAAGGATCACTTTGGGGGTATGTTGTATAGGCTACCTTTTTCCATGTGTAGCTTAGAATAGATGGCCCTAAGACTTCTTTCAACACTGATATTGGATTCTCATTTCAAACATCCACATATCTCTCCTGCAGACAGATTTTTGGGCATTTTTCTACTCTTGGCTGACTTAAAATTGGATACAAAGGAAACTTTCCCCATCCTTCATTACTCTTACTTCCCTACTTTATAGCAAGCGGTAAGGTTATGAATACAGCATATTTCTATAATTCCAGCAGAGTATTTACACCATCCATCATTTTTCTTTTCCACATAAATTCTGGGAGTTCTTGATTGGGGGGACTTGGCAAAGAGATGAACTCCTGTGATTACAACATATTTCTCCTTCATTTTATACCACAATTCAATTTTACCAGCCTAGCATAAATTCTGTGAGTATGTGACAGGGGAGCTAGGGACACTTCTATCCCAGATGGCCCTGAATACAACTTGGGAACCTGTGCTGCCTGCAGGGAGTTTATTAAACTGTCCATTGTCATTTTCACTGACATCATGTGCCCATATACATGGAGAAGAATGGAGGCATAGAGCAATGGGGAAATCCAAAAATCACTGCTATAGGATTTTTCATTAAATTCTGAAGTTTTTGAATTTCCATTAAAGTTTAGGACAACTCCATTATATAGCTGTACATGATGTCTCCTTATCTCAGATTGGGTGACAAACAAAAAGTGGTTACTCTAGAAGAAAGTAAACTATGCTCTGTAGGGTGGAGAATGGGAATCTCTGTCATCTCTGAGAAGAAAATTCAATTTACCTTTAAATCCTGCTTCCAGTAGTTAAGCTGTGGGTATTATGGAAACTGTCTTTTAAACTTTAATAAATTTGCTTTTAAATGGCATTTATAGATTAATAACTGCCATGGTATGGAAGTCACAGCCACATACATCCTCTATTCACTGTTCTATTTAGCATTGCCAAACACCCAAACATACTCTGTCACACAGACACACACACACACATGCACACACACACGTAGTCTTATACACTCACTGTAGCACCTTCCTCACTCAATCTTATTGTACCAGATAGACATACATTTAAGCTCCTTGGACTTAGTTCATTATTTATAAAATGGGGGTGTTGGACTTGGTGTTCTCTGATGGCTTTCATCATTTGATGTCCCTATTGAGATCTATGGTCTTATGACTTAACTCTCAATTGATTGGTTGATTGATTGATGTCCTTTGTTCTCAAAGAGGACCAAAATTATATCACTATGCTAGAGTCAAGTTTCAATGTGTCCAACTGTGGCTGATCAGACCAATGTCAGCTCAGAATGCTCTACCATAGGTAAGTCTCTGGAAGTGAATAAAATGTTCCAGGCATATGCATTGTCTGATTGAATTCACATGACCATTCTTTTTTGTGTTTTTTAATTTTTTGTTATTTTTTTTACTTTCAGTTTCAAATTATCTCCCTCCCTTTACCACTTCCCCACTCATTAAGAAGGCAAGAAATATAATACTTATCATATAATCATATAAGCATTCCATCATGCTTTCATCACTAGTAAATTGTGTCAGACCAAATAATTACAAAATTCTAAGATTTTCTTTAGAACTGAGATCCAAAGTACTTAAATGGCTTGCTCATGGTCACACAGAGAGTCATGAGTGTAGTAGAGAAAGGACACTATCTACTTGTTTAAATTTAACAAATATTTTTCAGCACCCACTATGTTCATGGCACTTGAGACTCAACGGTTAAAAAAGATGCAGTCAGGACCCTTTAGAATCTTATATTCTATCAGTTAATCAATCAGGTATTCCTTCAGTTAGCCAGCCAACCAGAATTTAGTAGGTTCTTGCTGTGTGCTAGATAGCTGGTCAAGTCATTTAACTCTGCCTCAATTTCCTTATCTGTAAAATAAGAAGGAAATGGCAAACCCTCCAGTATCTTTGCCAAGAAAACAGCCAATGGGGTCATAAAGAGCCAGATATAACTGAAATGACTGAATAACAACAAGAAAGGAAAAAGTTTGAGATGAAAGAGAGTTTGTCGGTTGTTTATCAGGTATTTTAGAGAGTACAGTGGAAGTGGTGGGTTGATCTAAAATAAGGCACTATTGGGGTAGAGTTGAGGGAAATGAAAGTGAAGGAATGAGGAGTTGGGAGACAGGGTATGAGTAAGTGGAAGTATGCCATCCATTGAGGAATGAGGTCAATCAAAGTATCAGAGTCTACAGAAACCTCTATTGAGAAAGGCTAGTGATTATACCATTTAAAAGCCCTCACCTTGAGGTCTAACTTGGTAAGGATGGCAATGTTGTGTCTCATTACATATAGGAATCTGCCTCACAGTTCATTGCTTCTGGGAGCATATTTCTGTAACTTCCAGAGTGACTGGAGCAATTCACAGCTCCAAAAACAGTGAATTAATGTGTCTGTATATTTTTTCCTGAAGCCACTCTAATCTTTCCCATGCTCTTTTTGTCATCTTTTCTAAACCAATGGATTTGAGATAGAACCTCACAGTTGCTTTAATTTATCCATATCTCCAATTATCATTAATCTGGAATATTTTATGCATCTGTTGGTAACTTAGATTTCTTCATTTAAAAATTGCTTATTCATATTATTTTAATTTATTAGTTGGAAAATGATGCTTTTTTAAACATATAATTTGAATTGGCTCTTAAACATCTCAGAAATGAAATCTTCATTATAATGACTTCCTGCAATGATTTTTTTTCTGTATGACTGTCTTCCTCCTAATTTGAATTGCATTGCTTTTATTTGTACAAAAATTTTTTATTAAATTATATACAATTAATTTTTTCTATTTCATCTCTTATTATCTTCTCTATCGCTTGCTTTTTAATGAACTCTTCCCTTTACTATAGATCCATATGGTAATTTCTTCCTTGTTCCTCTAATTTATTTATGATATTACCTTTTATATCTAAGTTATGTATCCATTTGAAGCATATCTTGGTATGATGTATGAGTTGTTTGTATATACCTAGTTTCTTCCAGACTGTTTTATTTTGGGGAGGCAGGGGTGGATTTTTGATTTTTTACCAACAGTTTTTATCATATAATAATTTCTTACCCAGTAATTGGGGTCTTGGGGATTTCAGCTAGATTCCCAAGTAGTTCATGCGAAGTATAGTTATTATGAAAGGAATCTATCTCTTCCTGTGCATTTTTTGTATTATAAAGAAATGCTTATAATTTATATGAATTCATTATGTATCCCACAAGTTTGCTAAAGTCAATAATTCAATTATCTTTTCTCGTCAACTTTATAAGATTCTCTAAGCAAATTGTCACATCATCTGCCTAAAATTATTTTTTTCTATGCCTATTGTAATTCTGTCAATTTATTTTTTTAACTTATTGTTATACCCAGCATTCCACTGTTATATCTACAATTATTACAATTAGTGCTAATGGATATACTTATTTTATCCCTGATAATATTAGGAAGACATTTAATTTATATTCATCGCATATAAATCTGGCTTTTAGTATCAGATAGATGTTACCATTTTAAGGAAAGTCAAATTTTATTTTGTGTGCAAGGGTGTGTTACATAAACAGGTATTACATTTTGGCAAAAGGTTTTTCTGTATCTGCTGTTATACTGGATATATCAAGACTGATTACCTTGATATGCAATTTTGTTATTTTCATAATTAACATGGGTCTATTACATTAGTAGTTTTTCTAACATCAGAACTAGCCTTAGCTTGCGGTAAAAATCCTACTTGGTCATAATGTATAACCATTTTGATATATTGCTTTAGCACTTTTGGAGAATTTTTTCTTTATAATTTGTGTCAGTATTCATTAGGCATATTGGCCAATAATTTTGTTCTTCTATTATCCCCTCTCTCTGGTTTTGGTATAAATGCCATATTTATATCATCGAAGATTTTTGTAGGATCCTATATTTTCCAATTTTTATAAATGTTATTTAATACTAGAATTTTGAATGCTTGATAAAATTATAAATCTAACTAGGCCTGTTTTCTTTTATCTGTTTTTGGAGTTGATGTCTCGTTCAAATTACTTTTTTGTCAGATGGAGTTACTTAAAATCTCCATTTTTTGTTCCATTAATGTGGCCATCATATGTATATTGTAAAATTATTTCATGCTTTTCACTTAAGTTTTCTGTTTTATTTAGAATAAAAGAATTTCTAGTGACATCCTATATTTCTTTTTAGTATGTTATGAAATCTTGTTTCATTTTAATGGTAAACTTAGTCATATACTTCTTTCATTTTAAAAATTAAATTGTTTATGATTAATAGATTTAGTTATTTTAAAGCAGCTTCTGGTTGTATTTGTTAATTTACTATTTTTGGAGAGGTTTTTGCCTCCAATTTTATTCATCTTTTCTTTGATTTCAGAATTTATATTTTGAATTTTTTTAAAAATGGTTTTAGAGGGATTTTATAGGTGTATATCAAATCTATTCATCTATTCTTTTGCTGTTTAAAGTGTTTAGTGGTATAGTATAATATTTTATGGGCAGCTAGATGGTACAGTGGATTGAGTTCTGGACATGAAGTCAGGAAGACTTGAGTTCAAACTTAACCTCAGAAATATACTAGCTGCGTGGCCCTGAGTAAATCACTTAACCCCTGTTTGCTTCAGTTTCCCAATTTATAACGTTGAGATAATAAGGGCACCTACCTCCCGGGGTTGTTGTGAGGATTGAAGGAGATAATAATTAACCACACAAAATTTGCTACATTGGCTGATTTTTTGCAATTATTTTTGTGCAGTCTTTATTTTTAAATAAACTTTACTGATTTTTTATATCATAATAATTTCCCTAACTATACCCTTCCCTCCTCCCAAAGAGCCATCCTATATATCAAATAATACATTAAAGAAAAAAATCAGCAACATTCAGTCAATGAAAAATAGTACATCAGAAAAGGCTGAAAATCTGTGCAATGTGTCATTTCCATGGGCCTCCCACTCCTTCAGAGGAGTGGGTTGGGGGTATCTTTTTCTATCCATTCTTTGGAGCAATTTTTATTTTTTGAATTTTGCAAAATTCATTTTGTTGTGGCTCCATTTACATTGTTGTCATCATGCATACTAATTTCTTGGCTCTGCTTACTATGTGCACTGTGTATCAGTTCATGTAAATCTTTCCATGCTTGTCTATATTAACAATGCTCCTCATTTCTTAGAACACAGTAGTATTTATGGTATAGCTGTGTTTTTGTCCTTTGTTTTCTAAGAAGGCCAGTGACATCATGGGTGACATCTTGACATGGATGTGAATTGGATTTAAGTGAAGCAGAGTGGCACAAAGTTATGCATCTCCCTCTTTCTTTCACAGTCTTAGAATTCCAGTGGCAGGAAAAAATAAAGATGACTGGTGATGTCCCACGATGGAGTGGATCAATTTGGTGTCTTGAATGTCCGATCAAACTGTAAGTGCTCCAAAGCATTTATTTCAGCCACCTCCATTTAGAACAAAATATTCACATCCACTCATGATGCCAGGGGAAGTTTTCACATGCTTGGGGCAGACATCTCCTTTACTCACTGATGCATTGGAGACCCATTAATTACCTTCAACCTCTTTATCTTGTATGCTTAGATAGTTTTACTGGAGTATGATTTCTCTATATGCTACAGATTCTTGGAGCCACAAACAAGAGTGAGGTGATAGGTGGACACCAAAGGTGGATGAATGGCCTTAAAAGAGCTCAGCAGCCCTCATACCAGAGGTGCTACTCCTCCCTGAATACCATATACACCCCTTACAATAGAGTACAGCATAGTAATTAAGTTCATGTACCACAAAATTTGTTTTACAGGACTGTACATGTATAATCTATATCAGATTACTTATCATCTTGTGGAGGGAGGAGAAGAGGGAGGGAGGGAGAAAAACTTGGAACTCAAAAAAATGAATGTTGACAGTTGTCTTTGCATGTAATTAAAACATACTATTAAACAAAAAGTTCATATACCATACCTATTTTTAGCTATTTACCAATAGAAGATTATCTATTTTATTTCCTAATCTTTGTTATCACAAAAAGTGCTACTATAAAAAAATTGGTGTATATGGGGATATTGTTCTTTTTTAAAATTTATTTTTTAGTTTTCAACATTCACTTCTATAAGATTTTGAGTTCCAAATTTTCCCCTTCCCTTCCCCCTCTCCCCCAAGATGGCATGCAATCTGATATAGGCTGTACATGTGTAATCATATTAAACATTTCCACATTAGTTATGTTGTGAAAGAAGAACCAGGACAAAAGGGGAAAAAACACAAGAAAGAGAAATTTTAAAAAGTGAAAAATGCATGCTTCAATCTGCTTTCAGACTCCATAGTATTTTCTCTGGATGTGGACAGTACTTTCCATTATGAGTCTTTTGAAATTGTCTTAGATCACTGTATTGCTGAGAAAAGCTAAGTCTACCAAAGCTGATTCTTTCATAATGTTGCTGTTACTGTGTACAATGTTCTCCTGATTCTGCTCACTTCACTCAGCACCAGTTCATCATATAAGTCTTTCCAAGGTTTTTTTTTTTTTTCTGAAATCCACCTGTTCATCATTCCTATAGAACAGTATTCCATTACATTAATATACCACAACTTGTTTAGCCATTCCCCAATTGAAGAGCATCCCCTCAACTTCAACTCTTTGTTACTATAAATATTTTTATACATCTGGGTCCTTTACCCTTTTCATGACCACTTTAGGATACAGACTTAGTAGTGCTATTTCTAGATCAAAGGGTATTCACAGTTTTATAGACTTTCTGATATAGTTCAAAATCACCCGTCAGAAAGATTAGATCAGTTCACAACTCGACCAACAACGTGTTCATGTTCCAATTTTCCCATGTCTTCCCCAAAATTTATCCTTTTCCTTTTTTGTCATATTAGCCAATCTGACAGACGTGAGGTGGTACCTCAGAGATGTTTTAATTTACCTTCCTCTAATCAATACTGATTTAGAGTATTTCTTCATATGACTATAGAAAGCTTTAATTTCTTCATCTGAAAACTGCTTGTTCATATCCTTTGACAACTTAGCAATTGGGGAATGACATATATTCTAATAAATTTGACCCAGTTCTCCATATATTTTAGAAATAAGGCCTTCATCAGAGACACTGATTGTAAAATTGTTTCCCAGCTTTCTGCTTCCCTCCTAAGCTTGGTTGCATTGGGATTGTTTATGCAAAAACTTTTTAATTTAATGTGATCAAAATGATCCATCTTGCATTTCATGGTGTTCTCTATCTCTTGTTTGGTAATAAATTCTTCACTTTTTCATAGATCTGACCAGTGAAATCTTCCTTACTCTCTTAATTTGCTTATCGTATCACCCTTTATGTTTAAATCATGTATCCATTTTGACCTTATCTTGATATACATGTAAGATCTTGGACTATGCCTAGTTTCTACCATGCTATTTTCCAGTTTTCCCAACAGTTTTTGTCAAATACTGAGTTCTTATCCAAGAAACTGGAGTCTTTTAGGTTATCAAATAGTAGATTACTATAGTCACGGACTACTGTGTTTTCTTTTTCTTTTTTCTTTTTTTTGAGGAGGGAAGGCAGGGAAATTGGGGTTAAGTGACTTGCCCAAGGTCACACAGCTAGTAAGTGTGTCAATTGTCTGAGGCCAGATTTGAAATCAGTTACTCCTGATTCCAGGGCCAGTGCTCTACTCACTGTGCCACCTAGCTGCCCCCTTTTTTTGACTATTGTGTTTTGTGTACCTAACTTATTACACTGATCCACTGCTCTATTTTGTACCCAGTACCTAGTATTTTTTTAATGATTGCTGCTTTGTAATACAGTTTTAGAGCTGGTATGGCTAGGCCACCTGGAGATATTGCTGTTATTGATGGCCTCCTTGGAGTATAAGCCTAGTAGCAGAATCTCCAGGTCAAAGGATATGGACATTTTAACTCACATTATTCGCATAATTTTAAGTTACTTTCCAAAAACTGATTTTTAGCTCTATCAACAATTTATTAGTGTGTCTATCTTCCTTATTGACTATTGTAATCTTTTGTCATCTTTAACTCTTTGCAAGATGTGAGATGAAAACTCATTCTATTTCTCTTCTTATTAGTAATTGGGGCATTCTTTCATATACTTGTTAATAGTTTGCTTTTTTGAGAAGTTTTTGTCCATGTCTTTCATCCAGTCACTATCTATTAAATAATGGCTTTTAGTTTTATGCATGCATACATATATGTATGTCTTTGTGTGCATGTATATATGCACATATGTGTGTATACATATATACATATGAGAGAGAGCAAGGAAGGAAGGAAGGAAGGAAGGAAGGAAGGAAGGAAGGAAGAAAGGAAGAAAGGAAGGAAAGAAGAAAGGAAGGAAGGAAGGAAGGAAAAGATAATTACAGAAATTACATACAAAGATCCTCCCACCCCATTTTGGCCATTTATCTTCTTATCCTAGGTGCATCATTGATTTTCTGCAGCGGTTTTTCAGTTTTATGTAATCAGAAGTATGTGTTTTATATTTTGTCCTTTCCTCTAATTCATTTGGCTAAGAACATATCTCTTAACATTAGTTATGAAAATATAATATGTGTGGGTGTGTGCATCCTCTATTTTTTTCTATGACCTTTACTATTAAAGTCATGTATCCATTTAGAAAGGTGTTAGGCAAAGCCTAATTTCTGACACTGCTTTCCAGTTTTCCCAGAACATCTTATCAAATAAAAAGATCATCCTTGAGTAATTTAGGCTTTCTGGTTTGTTGAGCACTAAGTTATTGGATTCCATTGCTTCAGATTCTTTCTTGTCCAGTGTGTTCCATTGATCTACCACTCCATTTAAAAAAAAAAAAACAATACCTAATGCTTTTGATGATTGTTGCTTTATAACATAGTTTGAAATCTGAAGGTGTTTTCTCCTCCCTGCATTGTCCCTAGTTCTTTTCAACATTTCCCTTGATGTTTGAGTTTTTCTTCTATTCTTCTATTATTTTTTCAAATGAATTTTGGGTTTTTTTTGTTATTTTTAATCATAGTCTTTGTTAATTTGATAGGTATGGAATTAAATCAGCAAATTGACTTTGGTAGTAATTGTCATTTTGAAAAAAATTTATTGACATATCCCAGCCATGAGCACTAAATATCCCTCCAGCTATTAAAGCTGATTTTTATTTCTTGAAGGAGCACTTAGTAATTCACTCTATATGTCTTTTGTGTTCTTTTGCAGATTAATCCCCAGATATTTTATGCATTTTGTAGTTATTTGGATTGGGATTTCCCCCTTCTGTTATTTCCTTGTGGATTTTGTTATTATTAAATAGAAATGTTGTTGCTGTCAGAGGGATTTTTTTATACACTGCAACTTTATTGAAGCTATTAATTGTCTCAATTAGTATTTTTGCTCATTCTCTAGAATTTTCTAAGATTTCACATCATCATCAAATAGGAATAGTTTTATTTCCTCTTTGTCTATATTTATGCCTTTAATTTCTTTCTCTTGTGTTATTGCTATTGCTAGAATTCCCAATTTCATATCAAGTAAAAGGAGTGACTTTTGGTATCTTTGTTTTATCTCTGTGGTTTTTCTTTTGAAAACTTCTAGCATTTCCCCATTGAATATGAGATTTGCCTTTGGTTTTGGGTAGATACATTTAGTAATATTTTTAAAAGGCTATTCTCTGCCTATAATTTCTATTTTAAAAAATGAGTTTTGTATATTATCAAAGGTTTTATGCATTTATTGAGATAACCATGTGGGTTTGGATGCTTTTTTAATATGATTAATCATGTTAATTGTTTACATAATGTTGAATTACCCTTGAATTCCTGGTATAAATCCAACTTGGTCATGATGAATGATTTTTCTTGGATTAATTACTGTAGTGTCTGACAGACTGATTTTTTTAAATTTGAGTCAGAATTCATTAATGGTATTGGTCTATAGTTTTTATTCTATGCTCCTTCCCTGCTTTAAGAATTAAAAATATATTATTCTCATAAAAAGAATTTGGCATGGTGCTTTCTTTCTCAATTTTTTAAAAAAATAATTTTTATCATATGGGTGCTACTTGTTCTTTAAAAGTTTAATAGAACTCTCCTGGGAGTTTCTAAGAAGTAGGAGTTTTGGTTCTCCATACCCCAACACCCCAGAGTTGCTGTACAGTTAGTTATAGCTGATATTCATTTAACATTGTTTTTTTCTTTTCCAAATTCTTTTCCTCGTTCCAGTCCTTCCCCTACTCATTAAGAAGGCAAGAAACATGACATCCATTATAATGTGAAGTCATGCAAAACATATTGTCATATTAGCCATGTTTCAAAAAAAAGCAAAAAAAACTAAGTAAAAAGATATTCAATCTGTACTCAGAACTCATCAGTTCTCTCTCTGGAGGTAGATAGCATTTTTAATCATGAGTCTTTTGAACTGTCATGGATCATTGTATTGATCAGAGTGTAGCTTTTTTGAAATTAGATTATTTAAGATCTCTTCATTCTTTTGTTAGTATGATGTTTTATTATTTTGAAGGTATTCCTGTCTTTATTTTGTGCTCTCAGTTTTAGTAGTATAAAACTATGTAGAAAAATTCTAATAATCCTTTTAAAGTCATCTGATTTTGTTGTGATTTTACCTTGCTATTTTATTTAATTTTCTTTTTTCTTTGTTTTTTCATCTTTCACACTCACAATGTGTGTGTGCACGCATCACATATACATGTACACATATATTTCCCCCATGAAGCCAGCTTATTACCACTACTGCATGTTCTTTCTTGACTATCATTTTCTTTCACATAATAATTGTTTCTGTGATATATTACTTTACCCACTTATCATTCAGGTTTTTATCATTAAGTGTCCTTTTGGATATGGATTTTAGATTTGTGCCTCTTGAATGATTATTATTTTCATTGAATTGGTAAAGGATGTGTTTATAATTTTTACCTTTTTCGATTTGTTTGCAGTATCCATATACCCTCACACATGGTCAATTTTATGAAAAGCGTTCTGAGAAATATGCATATTCTTTGTCAGCACCCTTTAGAAAACTCCATGTGTATTTTAGCTCCAATTTCTCCAACAATTTTACTATATATTCCCTTTTATGTTTCTTTTAGATTAATCCAAAATTGAAACAGGAAAATTAAAGTTTCCTTCTTTTGTTCTATTACAGTCTATGTATTCTTATAGTTCAGTTACTTTTTTCTGTGACTAATTTATGTATTAAGATATTTGGAATATATACATTTAATCATGATATTGGTTTGTTGTCCATGGTTCTTTTTAGTATAATGTGATTTTGATGTTTCTCTCTTTTTATATTGTGAACTTTGCCTTTCACTCTTTCTGATAGCAAGAGTACAACTTCTGTATTTTAATGGTATTTAGACTCTAGTTATCTGCTTTAAGGAGAGACTATTCGTTCATTCAGTCAATATTTCTTTCTTTCCATTTCCAGGTGCTAATCTCACACAGCACTTTTTCTAGTTTACCACTCTTTTTCCTAGCTTTGAAGTTTTGATTAAATTATTAATTCAACTTTTATTTCTTTCTTTAAACTTTTTTTTTTCTCCCTTAGTTAAGCAGTCAGGCAAAGTGTCCTTCCTCTTCTCTCTTTCAACTTCTTTCCTTTATCTTTTTTTTTTTAATTTTCTGTACTTTTTTCTAAAAAAAACCTTTCTTTTATTCTTTTCATTATCTTCCCTTTATGTTCTAGACTTTTATTCTTGAATTCATGATAATTTTACTTATTTTCTATTTCATTAGTCTCTGAATACCAAATGTGATGAATGTTTCTAAGATATGTATTTTGGTTTCCCACTTCTAAACAATTTCTATGTTATTTCATTTTATATCTTCCTCCTTTCTCACACCTTTTTCTTCTGTGTCCCTTTCTAAAATTTCTGCAAAAGATAGAGAAAATAGAAATATTGTGGCATGGTAGAAATTGTTCTGTATTCCTAACTTGGAAATTCATTAGTATTCCCTGATATCCTCATAATAATTTTTCCCCAATTTGCCATTAAATCTGGTCTCTCCAGAGACATGACCTTCCACTTCTCTGGATGTCAGTTACCTCACAAACTGAAAATCTTTCTCCTGAGAGAGGATAATATTATTAATAATAATATTCATATTGTGCTCTTACATTTGCGAAGCACTTTATAAGGATTAACTAATATTATGGTCACAAAACCTCTGGGAGGTAAATGTTACAATTATCTCTTTTCTATGGATTAGGAAACTGATGCTGAGAGATAAGGGATTTGTCCAAGGTTATATACCTAGTAAGTGTCTGAGGCTTGATCTCAACTCAGATCTTCCTAACTACTGTTCTGCTTTATCTACTGTGTCACTTATGCTGTTTATAAAGGCACAGCACTCTCTCAGAGGTAGTGGTCTCTCTAAACACCAAATCTTATTAAATTATATGTATTATTAGGTCACCATATCCTATTATAGAATCTAACCCATCCACATGCAAATGTTCTTCAAAGGGATACACTCTTGCCACTGAACTGAGATTTCTATGGATTCAAGTTTGTTTGTTTGTTTTCCTATTATGCCTATTATTTCTGCTTTGAAGGCCATAAATTCTTTCAGAGTTGTTTCTCTTCTGAACTACTTAAAAACACATTGCTATGGTTCCATGTTCTTATACAGGGTCTTCTGCTGAGAGGGAGTATTTATTATTTTTATAGTATTTATTCATAGACATTTGGACACATTTAGATGTCCTGAAGATCTTTCTTCACTCTGTTATTAATAACTTATCTGATTTTTTGCTTATAATTAAGGACTTTTGCTAAGTTTTCTTCCTCCTGGGAGCTTCAGTAGTTTCAGTCTCCCCCTGCCTTATATTACCTTCTTGTTCACTTTCTGATTCTTTCCCTATTGATGTAGATCCCTCAAGGACAAGAAATTTTAAAAAATCTGTCTCAGCTTTTGCCTGTGCTAGTGAATTCGGTTTTTTCTCAGCTTCAGTCTTTGTCCAATGAGATTTTGGGGGTGGGGGCTGAGGACAGAGAACTAGCCTCAGCTGAATGCCAATTCCCTTTCTGTTAGTCCTGGTGAAGACACACACACACACACACACACACACACACACACACACACACACACACACCCTGTCCCAATTCTTCAGTTCTCTCTCTGACTATTGACAACATGCAGATGTTGAAACAACAGGAAGAATAAGTTTCCTGCTTTCCTATATTTCCAACTCCTCCACACAGTGTGGAGTAGGGTAAAGTTGAGTTCTGTTCCTTCTTATCACCATGTATTGGTAGGATGACGCCAGGATTTGTTTGGAGAGGAGATATGCTGGCAAACACTATGACAGTATAGACAGCAAAGACATTTCCAAGTCAATGGCAGATTATAAACCCATGGATCTCATTTTGCAGCTATCCTAGCCTGTGAGTGCTCATGGGGGAGTGTTTTCTGAGTACTATGGTAGGGATTAGGGATTATACTTCTCTGTTGCTGATTTCTTAGATTAACCTCATTAGGGATCTTGGTGTCATAGCCTATGGAGATAGATGCAATTGGTTTACCTTTTGGTCATAATTATTTTTTCTGAAGACATTTGGATGACCAGAAGGATCAGAGAAAATGTGAAGTTGTCTATGTTGTTGGACATATTCCTCTCCTATTAACAGGGTCTTCTTGTACCATTTCTAAACCTTAAAAAGTAGGAATCTCCAAAGAACTATTGTGTCTATGAAGGAATATGTTCTGTTCTTTAAAAAAAAACAATTCCAGACCAGATTCTCTACTTAGAACATCCATTAAATTGGGTCCCCAAAATAAAAATGTTTCCAATTTATTTTGGCTACATGTGGCTCTATCGCCACAACTATTTTTTTTCCGTAGCTAAAGAGTTCCTATCATTATACATTGGGACAAATATTATATTTGAACATGGGGACCTAAGTTCTTATCCTCACTCTACTACTCACTGTACAGACTTAAACACATCTCTAGACCTCACTTTTCTCCTCTGGAAAATAAGAGGATTGGTCTAGCAGAAGTTCCTGAACTTATCTGGCATACTGCCCCCTTTAAAAATACTCAGAATAACCCAGGAAATCTATTTTCTTTAACCCTTTGAAATTTGAATCATTTCAAACTACTCCAGCCCCCTCCTGGATTGTTTCAGCACCACCAGCAGGCCATATCACCCACTTTAGGAAAATATGGGACTCTAAGCAATTGATAAGATCCTCTGTTGCTTTAAAAACTCTTACCTGATTTCAGCATAACTTAGAAGTAAAACTATTATGCACATTTGAAATTAACTATAGTATATGCTGGCCCCCACCTCCACATGAATCTTTATAAGCCAGATGGCTAGGAAAGATTTTGATTCTCTTAAGTTCCTATGGAATATAGGGATCAGGACTTAGGTACTACTTCCTGCTTAAGTAATGATATATAACATGGATCCTATCTTAATAGCAGAATCCAGGGGGAAAACAAGGAAAATCATCTGCCCTGCAGATAAGGATAGAAGTGGATAGAATGCTGGATTCAGAGTCAGGAAAGTGTGTTCACATCCTACTTCTGACACTGACTAACTTTGGGCTGTGGGTAATTGATTTAATCTGACTGACCCTTACTTCCTTCATGGATACAAGGTAGAAAACAAATCTCATTGTACTTATAGGGTCCTTGTGGATACTAAATGAGATAATAAATACATAGGGCATTTCAAACTTTAAAGGATCCTGTGAATCTTAGTTATATGCTTAATGATATGTGGGAAAATATGTGGGGTTTTGTTGGATTTTTGTTGGAGGGAGTTTTATCTTATGATTACAACTGCAGAATAATTATTAAATAGATAATTCCTTGTCACCTTTATCCAGTTTAGTCATTAAAGACCTTTGTTGTAATGGGTTCCCTCTCAAATCAGAATTAACCAACCCTTCAGCTCCCCTCTCTTAAAATATTCACTTTCAGTAGAGAAAAATAAAAGCCATAAAATTTCCTGAATCATGGAGTACCACATAAGGAAAAAAAGTTAAGCTCAAAGGGTGATTTGCTAATCTCAGATGGTGAAGTCTGCCTCTCAGAATCTCTTTGGAGAGCAAGGAAGGGACAACATCTCAAGGAGTGGGTACTACAAAAAGATGGAAAGCTTTGATAAATGGTACCAAAACATCATGGCAGGGGCTATGCATCATGATGTAGCTGTGACCCAGAAAGGCTTCTCATGGCCTGCTCAGCATCACAAGCTTTTTTCTCAAATAAGTGCTCTAAGTCATATCACATCTCTCATAGCTAGTAAAGTATCAAAGACTCACCAAAGCTCTTAGTTGGAAAATAACTTTGAGGATACTTAATCCAGTCACTTCACCCTGTTTGCCTCAATTTCCTCATCTGTAAATGAGCTGGAGAAGTAAATGACAAAACACTCCAGTGTCATTGCTGAGAAAATCCCTGAGGGGTCGTGAAGAGTCAGACACAAGCGAAAAATGACTAAGCAATGAATCTTCAGCTGGTAGGGACTTCAGAGGCCACCGAGCCCAACCCCCTCATTTTACAGAAAGAGAATAGGCGATCCAATGAGATTAAGTGACTTATTAAGGTTGCACCGGTAGTAAGTGTCCAAAAAAAAGGATTTGTCTTTTGGTACCCTAAGTTCTACTGTATCTTAGAAAACATCTACAACACATTTTGAATCCATTTTTTTTAAATTTCATGTCATTTTTAAAATATAATAATAGCTAACATTTACATAGCACATAATTTACATCTATGTCATCTGATTTGCACAATGTCATCATGGTGTTGAACTTCGTGCTATAATTTATAATATTTTTTTTAGTCTCACTTTGTGGCTGAGGAAATTGACACGGAGAAGTACAGTTACTTGCCAATGGCCAAAAGGCTATTAAGTGTCTGAGGCAGGATTTTAATTCAGGTCTTTCCATATTTCCACTAAGCTACAACTAAGATGCTATGATTCCATTCCAAAAAGTAGAACATTAAAAGAAAAGCCATTGGCCTGGTTTTCCAAATATCTATCTATCTATCTACCTGCCTTCCTACTATCTATCTATTTATCTGTCTTTCTGTCTGTCTGTCATCAATCTAATCTTATTGATAGTTGGTTGATTTTATTTTTTTTCTTTTCTATTATTTATTTAATATTTTTTCAACATTGATTTCTACAAAATGTTGAGTTACAAATTTTCTCCCCATTTCTACCCTCCCCCCACTCCAAGATGGCATATATTCTACTTGCCTCATTCCCCAGTCAGCTCTCCCTTCTGTCACCCCATTCCCCCCCATCCCCTTTCCCCTTACTTTCTTGTAGGGCAGGATAGATTTCTATGTCCATTGCCTGTATATCTTATTTCCCAGTTGCATGCAAAAACAACTTTTTCTTTTGAGCATCTGATTTTAAAACTTTGAGTTCCAAATTCTCTCCCTTCTCCTCTTCCCATCCACCCTCCCTAAGAAGGCAAGCAATTCAACATCCCAGTCTGGTCTGCCCTGGCATGGCCCATGCTGTGCTGTGCTCTGCTACCAGCACCGTGTGATAGACCCTTCCCAGTGACAGTCCAGGCTGTCTTGGGCTGGAGACCTGCTTCCTTCTGCTATTTCATGGGTTCTGAAGCTCTAGAATTTGTTAAGAGCCATTTTTACAGGTGTTTAGAGGATTTGGGGGAGAGCTTAAGCAAGTCCCTGCTTTTCAGCCATTATCTTGGCTCCACCCCTTGTTGGTTGATTTTAAACTTCTATTGATGCCTTTTGTTTTTACACTAGAATCACTTCCCAATAATTAGCCACACCAAGCTCTGTCTTGTAAGAAAGAAAAATGGTAAAATGAAACTGAGTGAATGCATAACTATGTCTGATAACATCTCTAAGATTTTTCTCCCAGTGTCCCTCAAATCTACGAATAGGGGATGTATTTCATCATCTACTTCAATATTATCCAGTGCTCTTCAAGGTTGTTTCATTTCATTACTTTAGTCATTTGGTATTTTTCTTCAATTGGTTCCAAATTCTCCTTGCTTCAACTCACAAAATTCTTCACAGGTTTCTCTGAATTATAGATAGTCATCATTTGCCAAAGGACAATACCAGTCTTTTACAACCATATACCACAATTTGTTCATACTAGATTTATAATAAATGCATATTTGTTGATTGAGAGACTCCTTAATTTACTGGCCTTGAATTTGTTTCTGGATTTTTGTTTTTTTGTTTTGTTTTGTTTTTGTCTGTTTTTGTTTGTTTGTTTTTGCTATCTGCAAAAAGGCTACTAGCACTTCAGGTTTTGAAAGGAATTGGATAAGGAGGAAAACTGAAACCACATTGAGCCAAAGGTCTTTAAATGTTGTTGCCCTTCATTCTCTCTGACTATATCAGACTATAATGTCTCCTTGATAAATAAAATCTGTTTAGACATTAAGTTCAAGATCTCCCTACTGAGGGACTAGAAAGACCCTGGGAATTGCACAGCAAGCACAAGAATGGATGAGATTTTTTTTTCCTCAGCTATAATGTGGCTTCTGATCATTCTATCTTTCCAACATTACTGCCCTAAAAAGGCACTGTAATGGTTTATAGCACATAAGACACTTTCTTCCTCAATATCTCAACATAAAGGACATGCATTGGGAAGCTAATTATCTACTCTAGTCACATACCAGTAAATAGCACCAGCACTGTCATTCAAGCACGTGAGCAAGCTCCTGTTAGTGTCATCGCTGGAAGAATTTTGGTTTAGGGAAGGAAGATTATTGTTTTAGATTTAATTACCTTAAAACTGCTCCAAAATTCTGGGTTGCATATAAGGACCAGAGTGGGGATGGGAAGGATAAAGTGAGCTAATAGATTGAGCTTAGTATTTGTGTTTAATATTTAATTCAATTCATCAAGCATTTTTAAATTATTATTTATATTCAAGGGAATTACTAGGGGCTGAGGATGATAAAATGAAAAAAAATCTGCCCTCAAGGAGATTATATTCTACTCAGAAATATAATATTTTTACAGGTAAAGAGCATCATCTTTTGAGGAGGAAGAAGACAACACCAAAACCTGGGGAGATGAGGCAAGGCTTCATGTAGGAAGTAATACCTGCAAAGAACCTTGTAAAATAAAGCTGAGGATTCTAAAAAATGGAGGCAAAGAATTGTTTTCTAAGAATGAGGCAAAGGCATAGAAATGAAATACACAGTTTGTAGAACAACATATACATCAATTTAGCATCCAAGCAGAGTCAATGAAGGGGCAGTTATGTGAAATAAGACTGACAATGTATACCACAGCTAGACTGAGATGAACTATAAATGCAAATCTGCAGATTTTGTATTTTACATGAAAGGAAATATGGAACCACTGCAGCTTCATAGGCAGAGGAGAAATATGGCAAGACCTGTGCTATAGTTTAATTATTTTAGCATCTGCATAGAGAAGAGTTGGAGAGGGGAAGAAATAAAAGAGAGGCAAATTTTAGTGACATTTCAGTAGTACAGGAAAGATTTGATGAATACCTGATTTTAGATAGCGACCATATGAGCACTGAAAGGAGCTACGACGTGAAGGAAGAATTTTCAAGTTGGCTACTGAGTATACATTGAGACTGGGGATTTTAAGGTCATGGGATCATCTATGATGATTCCAAGATTGTGAAATTGGATACCTGCTGGTGTCTTCAACAGCCATGGAAAGTTTGGAGGACGAATATCTTTATGAAGGAAGAGAGTTTAAATTCGGACACGATGAGTTTGGGATGCCTGTGAGATATCCAGGTAAAGATGACTAATAGGCAGTTGGTGATGTAGGAGCTCAGGAAGCACTAAGTCTAGAAATTTAGTTTTCAAAATCATCTGTATGGATATGGTAATTGAACCAGTGGAAAATGATAACATCACTAGGAGAGAAGATGAACTAGCCCACCCCTCCTCCTTATTTTATATATAACAAAACTAGGTCTCAGAAAAAATAGAATAGAAAAAAATAATACCAATAGAAAGCATCACTGCTGGGGTCCAAGCCCAGGTTTTCAGACTTCAAGCCCTATAATTGGTTATGTGTGTGTATGTGTGTGTATGTATGCATGTGTTTTCCTCAACCATATTACCATTTGATGGGCATATTGTAGAAAAGATTTTTGATCAAATGATGACCCTGTACTACATAGACTCTGAGGTCTTATCCAAATCTGAGAGTGTGAGATTCTATGTATTAAATCAAAACATATGTGACTTTAACTTTTTGTCATCATTTATAAGCCACTCATGATGGAATAGATCTCTAATCTAAGGTAACATCATTTTCATTCAGGTAGCCTCTATCACAACTTTATACTTCATTCCCAATTAAACCTTTTATAAAATAAGCATATATCATGATTCTTAATCACAAAATGAGCTCCATATGTCCCTCAACTTTTGCCACGTACTTTGACCCATTGGCTTTACCCTGGGTCCTATTGGCTTTTCATGGGAAGGAGTAACAGGGAAAGAGAGACCACAATTATGTGACTGAATGGACAGAGATCACAGTTCCAAGTGATTAATCTTGGAACTCAAAGACCTCCAAGTTGCCATGATTTTTTCTTTAGTATGATTATGAAGCATTGTACAAATGAGAAATCTGACAGAAAGGTGAAAAATTGAGCTAAACCTAAGTGATTTGTAGGCGTCAGCAACAATGAGGTTGAATAATCTCAAAATAATTAAAGCAGTGTCAAATTTGGCTTGTGTGCTTCTGCAAGGACAACCTAGTTCCTCTTTCAACTATGTTCTGATTAAATTTTATCCATATATAGGTGGGTTTTTTGAACCAACACACACAAACATAAAAACACAACACCCAATATATACAAAGCTCAAAGAAATCAGTGATAGACACAAAACAGATGCTTAGTCTCTCATTTATTTTTTTCAGTGTGAATCAGATCAATCAATGAGTAAGTATTTACTAAATACCTACTATGTGCCTGGCACTGTGCTTTGTAATAGAGATATAAGAGCAAATAATAAAACTCCCTACTCACAACATTGTAGTTGATGAAACAAATTATACATACATGTACTTACATATGTGTGTCTATGTATATGTATGTATATATACACAAAAAACAAATTTAAATCAAATAGCTAAATTATGCACATAAAATAGAAAAATCATTCTGCCTTTTCACTGGCATTGTTCCCTATTTTAAAAAGTCTATGTACAAGTTCAGGGAAAATACTCACTTCATCTTTAATGGCATGCTAGAATCCAGAGTTGACTAGCTCATCACCTTATGAGAAATGAGATTGACCTTCAAGAGAATCAAAAAATACTAAAATTCAAAGAGACTTTGGAGACTGTGACTCAATCAATCGAGACATTGATAAAGTGCCTACTGTGTTCCAGGCAAAACTTTTATGTAGGATTACAGGGCTATAGAGTCAAAGATTTAGAGATGGAAAGGAATCTCCCTCGTTTTACACATACATGAAGACAAATGAGATAATCAGATTTGCCCCAAATCATGCACATAGTAAACATCACAGGCAGAATTTGAAATGCTTAGGTCACTACTATGTCATCCAGAAATGAGGATGAAACAAAAGTTCTGTACATCAGATCCTTAATCTGTATTGTTTGTTTTGTTTTTCCCTAATTCTTCAGTATGTTTACAGAAATACTTCCTGTTTTTATATACAAAGGTATTTTAATTTTAAAGGTTTTAGACTGGATGATCTCAAACAGTTACAAGTCATAGAATGTTAATATTTCAAGGACCCTGAGGCCCAGAGAGGAAAGCTGTTTTGCCCAGTGAGTTAGAATTTCTATGCCTTAATCATGGCTCTGTTAACAATTTCCAATGCATTGTTCTTTCTATGACTTCAAGTACATTTTCTAACCTTGTAGAAAAAAAATGAAAGGAATGAGGAAAAATAATTTGGTCTTCAACTCTAACATGGCCATGGTACTATGTGGGGAAAGGGAATGGCCACTTAAAGCCTGCAGAAGCAATGATGTATTGTCATCCCAAAAACTTATCAGGTGAAGTATCTAACTAGATAGTGATATTTTGCCAGGAAAATAAAACTAGTGATCTGTGGGTGAATTAGACCTGCATCACTCTGAATACTGCCAATATAAATTGCTATTCAAATACCTGCATGGAACTTTTCTTGAAAAAAGAAATGAAAGAAAAAAGCTCCACTACTTACTGAATGGATTCTCTCTTTGAAAGCATCTTGAGTTAACATATTTGACTTGGCTCAGAGCCAAAAGAACCAAGAATTTTTTGGACTAAGGCAAGTTTGTCCTTTATTGGCTCTGAAAGCATGACACTGCTACCTAATTGGATTATGTTTCCTACATTAAGATTAAATATTTTTTCTTAAAAAAAACAAGAATATGGAAGAAAATGTAGCCTTTATTAAACCAACTCTATCATTCTGAATTGATGCTTTCAATAACTCTTTTGTAATTCATCCTTATAGATATAAAATTATCATCTGAAGGAAGAATGTTAATAAAACTGACATTTCCCCATCAGTCAACTTAATTCACAATATAACACTTTCCAAATCCAATTATGTTTGCCTGATGACTGACATTCACTTGAACATTGTTGTTCATGTGGAAAAGTGCATAAAAAGGGCTCCCAATAATTTATTACACAAAGAGAGCTGCTTTTTTATTGGGAAAAGAATGTTAATGTGAAGGAGCAGAAAGCAAAGCATTATCCTCTCCTGATACAAATGTCTTGATGGATTTATAAGAAATATGTTCTCTATATGTCATGAGAGCAACTAGATGTCTCCTGTTTACTGTTTAACCATCATACTGTAAAACTGAAAGCAGCATTCACATCATTTTGCACTCTAATTTGAAGTTATGTTGCTTATTAATTATTTCAACACCATGGAGAGCAAACATTTTCCTCACCCTTGCCATCAAAGCTGTGCTCTCTATGCAAATCATAGAATAGAACCTAAGGATCATAGGAGTAAACAATTTTAAGAGATTTTATTCAGTTTCCCCTCACTGAAAGTCAAGCAAAACTTGGTCATTACCTATTAGATATGCTGTAATAAGTCTCCTTTTTCCAGGTAGAAATTGGACAAGATGGTCACTGAGGTCCCTTCAAACTTTAAAATTGGATGCTGCTGTGATTCTGATCTAATATCAACATTTCATAGAAGTAACTTGAGGCCAGAAAAGAGAATGGACTCACCAAAATCGTGCAGGAGGCTCATAGTATCATCCAGTTAAATATGGGAAGACCATCAGAAACCATCTAGTCCAAGGTCTTTCTCTTACTTTTAAGGAAAATGGGACTCATTGAAGTAAAGTGACTTTCCCAAGGCCATAGGGCAAGGGATGGCAAGGATGGTAGTTAATGGCAGTGACATGATTTGAACCCAATTCTTCTATCTAAAAATTCTGGCCTTTTCCCATTGTACCATGATTCCTCTCCAAGGCCATTTGCCTCCAAATCCAATGGTCTTTCCACTGAACTAGAAGTATCTAGATGGCGCAGTGAATGCAGCACCAGGCCTGAAGTCAGGAAGACCTGATTTCAAATCCAGCCTCAGGCACTTAGTAGTTGTGTGACTCTGGACAAGGCACTTAACCTCTGCCTCAATTTCCTGGCCTGTAAAATGGGAATTATAATAGCACCTACCTCATGGGACTGTAAAGAGCATCAAATGGGATAATATTTGAAAGGCACTAAGCATGCTGCTTAGGGAATAGTAGGTGCTATTTAATTCTTTATTCCTTTGTCTTCCCCATGAAAGCCACACAGGAACTTATGTGTTAAATGAACATATAAGGAATCTGAGACTCAGAGAGGTGAAATAATTTGTTCAAAGTCATGTGCTGAGATTGGCTACCTGACCTTGAGTGCTAACTTTGTCACTAATTCCCAATTCCCAGTCCCTATATTGAAATAAATCAAATAACTCAACAAATACCACCCCCCAGAATATGTTGACCTGAGGCCAGACCACTTGCCACAATACAATTTATAAATCCATTCTGAAATGGGGAAGAATTCTTAGAATTTACCTTTCATTAAAAAATCTAATTAGAAGAGTGAGAAAATGTAGATTACTCCAGTGAATAGCATCAGTGATACTGTGAGCACAAGCTTGTTATCTCTTCTCAGCTACGATAGTATATTGGATACGTTCCCACCTCACTGCAAAATATCCATGCATGCTAGAAGAAAAACAATCAAATGGAAGAAAACTAACACACCTTTAATGAAATCAAGTGACAGTGATAAAATAGCTAATTTTATGTCTTTTCCACCATCCAGCTGTATCTGAGGTCCCTTAAGAGATTTTTGTTGACAAACTGAAGTTTAATAGGACTGAAAGAAGGAAAAGGAGAGGGGGTGAAGAGCCCTGAGTAATGAGAGAATCCAGGTTGTTCCCAGAGAGTTTGTTTCCTGTATTGCCAAGGGTTATTAGCACAAACCCAGAAGGCCCATGGGCTGTAGCCAATCTGATTTTCCAAACTAAAGATGTCACAGATGTTGGCACAGGGTTTCTGGCTTCACTTCTATTTCTGAGATGGAGGAATGGCTTGGAGGTAGAAGTAGGGTAAGTTATGGGGTGGGGGAGACAGAGACAGAGAGAACAAATAGAGAGCACAGAAACAAAGCAGAACAGACAGTGAGATAAGAGAGACAAGAAAGACAGAGATAGAAATAGAGATGTAGAGACAGAGATAGAGAAATGCCCCCAAGAGAAGAGAATGGGTTATTTCTTTCAGACCACAAAGACTTGCCATCCTTTGCCTGGATTAGCAACTCCAAAGGAAGAATCTTTAGTGAAAAATGCTTTGTCTTATCTTTTTTGGAGGTGGGGGGGAGGTAAGGAATAGAAAGAGAAGGATCATCAATCTCAGAAAAATCATCCCAAATGTTTTCCTAAACCTGAGCCAGAAAAGAACCCAAATCTTCTTTGGAGGATAAAAAATTTGGCTAACTTAAAAAAACATATTTGCACTGCTTGGTTTCCATGGAAACAGAAAAAAAGGAAATCCTGTAATGCCTTGAGGAAAATCTATTTTTATGTTAACCCTTTCCTAACCTAGACCAAGAAGAATGAGAATCAAGGGAAGAAAGAAGGAAAACCAAGTGGAAAAACCACTTATTTATATTTAAAATATAAGGAGGCATAAACATACAGAAGTAGCACCCTTACATTTCAGAGAAATCTTTACTTTTTTAAAGAATAAGACAAATTGACTATGAAGATGAAAAGTGAAATGAAGACAAATTCATGCTAAAGGTAAAAATAATTAAATGAAATAACATTCATTTGGCAGATAGAAGTGTCATGAAAATTCTCTGTGATAGGAGTCAATAGACTTAAGGTCAAGCCCTGTCTTGACCTTAACTACCTAGGGTTTACTGACTACCTAAATTTAGGCAAATGAGTTGACTTATATGTAACTCAGTCTCCTCATTTGTGAAATGGGAACAAAGATACTTGCATTACCTATGTTACAGAGTCCATCAGTCTCAGAGTTGGAAGGGGCTTTAGATATCACCTAGTCTAACCCTTACCTATGAAGCTGAATGTAAGTGGAAAAAAATGTGAATTGTAAAGTGCTGTAGCCATTCTTTTATTCATTCATGAAACATTATTATTATTAAGCACCATAATTAATTAAAGAAATTTGCTGTTACTTTGTAGACAGCTCCACTTTTGTTCTAGGGGAGATATTTCTGACCTTATCACTGAATTAAAACTTCCTCTGCCAAAGTTATGAGTGATTTCTTAATTGTTAAATCTAATAGTGTTTTCCTAACCCTCACCCTTCTTGTCTTCTCTCCAACATTTTTCATAATTGAACATTCTTTCCACTCTAGGTTTTCTTTGTTACGTTCTCTCTTTGCTCTCTTCCTACCTATCTGATCACATCTTGGTTTCCTTTGTTGAATCATTAATCATACACTAACTCTATGTGTCCTTCAAGGCTCTATTCTGAGCTTTCTTTTCTCTATATACTATCTTGGTGACCTTATCAGTTTCTATTGGTGTGATTAACATGCCCAAACAAGTGTATTCCAGAGAAGTACATATATCTAACCTAAGTCTCTCTCCTGAGCGTCAGTCCAACATCAGCAACTAGCTATTGAGCATTTCCAGCTGAGGCCTCTCTAACACATGTCTAAAATAGAAATCATTAGATTTTCCCCAAAATATACCTTCTTATTCCTATAGAGAACATCAACATTCTTCCATCTATCCTCATATCCTCAGTATCCCTCCCCTCAAAGAGTGAATCAGTTAATCCATGTCACCAAGAACTCCTTTCTTAATGTGTATTATGACACAAATATAGATATTGACATTCCACAATATAATATAAATGCTTTAGAGTAGTACAAATGAACTGTTATGTGAGAACCAATGAAGAAGTCCTTTATCACTGAGAGGAATAAAGGAAGGCTCCCTGGAGAAGGTGGCATTCAATTTGGATATTAAAAGATGGACAGGAGTTTGCCAGGCAAAGAAATAGATAAAGGGCCTCCAAAAACAATGTGAGCCAAGGAACAAAGTAGGAGAGTTAGGAAAGATAGTGATCCACCTTGACTGGAGGACAGATCCTACATAGAAGATTGGAAAACTGAAGGGGTTCCATATTGTGAAAGGCCTTGATTTCCAGAAAATAATGTTAGAACTTTACCTGAGGAGCAATAAGGCAATAAGTTAGTTAATGCCAAGACAGGCCTTGACACAAAATCTATTGACTCCTTTTCTACTGGACTTTCCACCATCATGGAGAATTTTCATGATCTACCAAACTAATATCTTTTCATGTAATTTTGCCTTTAACAGAAGACATAATTTGCCTTCATTCTTTATAAAAAGAAATAGTAACAGCAAATCCAAGTGTTTTCTTACTGTTTTGGGGTAGAAAAAGCCATACTCTTATTCTGTCAGTGGATTGAAGGAGGGATAGAATGGAGATGGAGAAACTTGTGAGGAGGCTATTGTAATAGTCCAAGAAGGTGGTAATGAGGCCCTCTACCTTGGGGTAGGGCAAGGCTGAGATGGGTATTACAAGAGAAAAGAGGGCCAGAGAATATATATATTGTAAAAGTGATTTTGGTAGTTGATAGCATATTAATGATCAAGTGTAGGGGAGATTCAAGTATAACCCAGGTTATAAATGTAAGAGACTGGTTTATGGGTGACACTACAGAAGAAAAAAACAACTACAGTCAAAAAGAGAATTAGATTTGGGGGTATCATAAAGTCTCTTTTAAATGTGTTACATTTGAAGTACCATTGGAACAAGTATATGAAGAAGACCTGGCAGCCATTGAAAATGTAGATGTGGAGCTCAGAAGAAAGACTGGGAGTGAAGATATAGATTGGGGAATCAGTTAAAGCTATGTAAGTGACTAAGATTTCTAAGGGAGATCAGACTCACGTTCCAGCTCAGTCTAATAAAAAGTGTCAGATTTCAGTTAGAGGACATGGCTTCAAATCTAGATCCTGGTACTTTTTAATCTGTGTGAGTTTGGGCAAAATATTTAACTTTACTGGGACTGACTTTCCTTACCTATACCATGAGGAGGTTGGATTAGATGACATCTATTAAGATCTTTTCTAGCTCTAAATATATGATTACTTCGAATACAGCTTATATGACCTAAACTAAGGTCAGCTTATAATAAAACCATTTTATGTTCTGTTTTTCTGTAATTCACCACAGGTTTGGGACCCAGGGGAGGGTGGAGTTGTCTATGGTGGGTGGGGGGAAGTGCTTGTGGACTCTCAAGGACCACAACCTGTGGGCTTTGCTGCCCAGCAGCCCCTCAGGCCTTGGAAGTGGGGACTGGAGCGGTGTGGGGAGGACACATCTGCAAGAGAAATTTATTTGGACATTTTTGTTTGTGTTGGGACTTTGCTCATTAAAGCATGCCTGAAACTGAGAGTGCCCAGAGGAAGCCTGAAATGGCAGTATGGGGAGAAGGACACACCCCCAAGAAGGGCTTTACTTGGTCACTCTGTATTGACTGAAGAGATTGTAATTTGCTGTGACCTAGGGGTGGATGGTAATTATTTTCTGCTACCCCTTAAGGATGATATATTGTGTAAGGGAAGACTCTGGCCTGGGACCCCCTGCTTATGTAAACAAGTATTTTAGGGAATGCTACTGAATGATGTTTTGCTTAACAATGTTGCTATCAACATTATGGTTTAGTTTGTTGAACAATGATATATGCTGTATGAGTATTTTGAGAAAGGCTATAAGATATACTAAATGATATGCCTTATTTAAGAACATGTGGCCACCATACTAATATGTCATTATATGGTGGGATCGCAAAGTATAGTGGCTCTATTTGTTCCAAGATCCATGGCCATTGAGATTGTAATGCCAAGGATCCCAGAGGGATGGAATGTAATGGTAAGCAAAGTGAGACTTTCTGCTGTTTTTTTTTTTTTTTTTGGAGTGCTTCTCAGCACTAAGGTAATTGAGTGTCTGTGACTGAGTCTTGTATTTGTTTGAATCAAGAGTCTTTGACTGAACCAAAAGTCCTTGATTGGAAGCAGTATATATACTCTGAGGTTAGCATTTTGCTTTGGGGCTCACTCATTGGAAGAGTGTTCATGTGATTTGGCCAGATGAGACTCTGGGTAGCCATTAAGGAGCTCCCAAGCTTTGGAAACTCAGGAGTTGGTGCTTCTCTCTCTGATAACTATGTATGTATTGCTATGGTAAGAAAGTTAGAAACCTGTCAGTTGATTTGTGTTATTTTCTCTGTAATATCTGTACTTGCTCTAAAGTTCAGGATACTGACTTTTTCCCTTGAACTAAGTGAATGATATATGTATGTTTAACCCCTTAAAGTTGCTTTCCTTTAGAAAAGCAGATCAAAGAACCTGTTCTAGCAGCCCTCCTGTGTACTGGTACTATTGGCCTTACACCTCCACAGTAGCTGCAAGAAACATTGTTGTTACATCATTGTACAATTTTTTTAAGCCTGAAATGAACATCACATCTACTGACTGAAAACTGCATTATAGGAAACTGAGCCAGGATTTTTGTCTACTGCTTTGGATGTAAACATACTGCATGATGGACTGATCTTGTTGGTGCTTGTGTGGTTTCTTTAAAAAATTAAATAAAAAATAAACTTTGATAGGGTGTAGAGAAAAGGGAAGGGGACCAATGTCAAGGTCCTGAGGAAAATTCCCATGATAACAAGAATAAAAACAGTGTGGGTGGAGCCAAGATGGTGACTGGAAAGCAGGGTCTTGCTTAAGCTCTCCCCCAGATCCCTCCAAACACCTGTAAAAAATGACTCTGAACAAATTCTAGAGCTACAGAACCCACAAAATAGCAGAGGGAAGCAGGGCTCCAGCCCAGGAGAGCCTGGATGATCACTGGGAAGGGTCTATTGCACAGAGCTGGGAGGGGAGTGGAGCACAGCCCAGCATGGGCCGTACCAGGACCAACCAGATCAGGAGCCAGAGAGCCAGGCAGAACAGGCAGTAGGGCCCTGAATCATTGAGCTGTGGCAGTTAAGAGACTTCTCAGCCCACAAATGCCAAAGACAACACAGCAGGTTAGTGGTGAAAATTGCTGGCTCTGCTGGATTGAAAGCAGTGTGTGGTGTATTGGCAATCAAGATGGGCTCTTAGCACTTGTTCAACCAAGTGCTCTTGAAGAGTTTGGCTTTTGTTTACTTGAATAAATTAGGAGTCCTTGATGACCTCCTTGCCTCAAGGGAAAGCCTAGCTTACATGGGTTTGAGCAACATGTTTGTGACATCAGAGGTTTTTAGACCACGTGGGTTTAAGTCGCATTTTTGTGACGATTTTAGGTCATGTGGGTGAGTTGCATGTGTGACTCACCTTTGATCCTGAACAAGATATATAAACCCAGAGACTCGCTTTCTCTTTTGGAGCTCTGAGCCACAGCATGAGTGGTGTGTGACTCTAGGCCAGCTGTTGTTATGAGCTCCCAGGCTTTGATGTTGATGCTTCTCTGGTAACTATATATTGTGATTTTGTCAGACAGAAATCTGTCTGTTGATTCATGTTTATTTGCTCTGTCTGTATTTGCTCTGAAGCTCAGGGTGCTGGCTTTCTCCCTGAGCTGAGTGAATGATATGTGTATGTTGGACTACAGTAAGATTGTTAACCCCTTAACATTGCTTTCCTTAGTAAAGCAGATCAAAAGAACCTGGGCTTGCAGCATTCTTCTTGTTGGGCTTGTGTTGGTTTTTCACCCCCACAACAGCTGCTGGCTGAATTGTTGCAACACATGGTCTGCCACAGCCCCAGAGGCACAGAAGTGGTGCAGCTCTGGAGCTGCTTCCAGAGTTCCAGCTGCAGTTGCATCTGGCTCCAGGACCATCCAGTGGGAGAAATTAAGCAGCAGATCAGAGCAGGAGTGCAGAGCCTGCTTGGAGCTGGGTTGCTGTGCAGATTGGCACTTCTTGGGGGAGGAAGAGTGCTGGTGTGGCAGAGCTTGCTGTGTAGAAGTAGCCCTGAAAACAGCAACAAAAGGCCCCTAAAGCTTGGGGAAAAGCACTCTCTACTCTACAAGCAGTCATACCCTGACAAAAAGGTCAAGAGTCAAAGAGCTGACTGGGAACATGAACAGGAAGTGAAAAGGGACTCAGATTCAGACTCAGACCTTGGAATCTTTTTTTGGTGACAAAGAAGATCAAAACATACAGACAGAAGAAGTCAACAAAGTCAAAGAGCCTACACCAAAAGCCTCCAAGAAAAATATGAATTGGTCTCAGGCCATGGAAGAGCTCAAAAAGGATTTGGAAAAGCAAGTAAGAGAAGTAGAGGAAAAATTAGGAAGAGAAATGAGAGTGATGCTAGAAAATCATGAAAAACAAGTCAATGACTTGCTAAAGGAGACTCCAAAAAAATACTGAAGAAAATAACACCTTAAAAAATAGACTAACTCAAATGGCAAAAGAGCTCCAAAAAGCCAAGGAGGAGAAGAATGCCTTCAAAGGCAGAATTAGCCAAATGGAAAAGAAGGTCCAAAAGACCACTGAAGAAAATACCACCTTAAACATTAGAATGGAGCATGTGGAAGCTAGTGACTTTATGAGAAATCAAGATATTATAAAACAGAACCAAAGGAATGAAAAAATGGAAGACAATGTGAAATATCCCGTTGGAAAAAAAAAACACTGACCTGGAAAATAGATCCAGGAGAGATAATTTAAAAATTATTGGACTACCTGAAAGCCATGATCAAAAACAGAGCCTAGATATCATCTTTCAAGAAATTACCAAGGAAAATTTCCCTGATATTCTAGAGCCAAAGGGCAAAACAGAAATTGAAAGAATCTACTGATTGCCTCTTGAAAAAGATCCCAAAAAGAAAACTCCTAGGAATATTGTCACCAAATTCCATAGTTGCCAGGTCAAGGAGAAAATAATGCAAGCAGCCAGAAACAATTTGAGTATTGTGGAAACACAATTAAGATGATACAAGATCTAGCAGCTTTCACCATAAGGGATCAAAGGGCTTGGAATATGATATTCCAGAGGTCCAAGAAGCTAGGATTAAAACCAAGAATCACCTACCCAGCAAAACTGAGTATAATGCTCCAAGGCAAAATATGGATTTTCAATAAAATAGAGGACTTTCAAGCTTTCTCAGTGAAAAGTCTAGAGCTGAATAGAAAATTAGATTTTCAAACACAAGAATCAAGACAAGCATGAAAAGGTAAACAAGAAAGAGAAATCATAAGGCACTTACTAAAGTTGAACTGTTTTGTTTACATTCCTGCATAGAAAGATATGTGTAATTCATGAGACCTTTCTCAGTATTAAGGTAGCTGAAGGGAATATAGGTATATATAGGCAGAGGGCACAGGGTGAATTGAATATGAAGGGATGATATCTTAAAAAATTAAATTAAATTAAAGGATGAGAGAGGAATATATTGAGAGATGGAGAAAGGGAGAGATAGAATGGGGTAAATTTTCTCGCATAAAAGTGGCAAGTAAAAGCAGTTCTTTTGGAAGGGAAGAGAGGGCATGTGAGGGGGAATGAGTGAATCTTGCTGTCATTGGATTTGACTTGAGGAGGGAATAACATACATACTCAATTGGGTATCTTACCCCACATGAAAGCAAGGGGAAGGGGATAAAAAAGGGGTACGATAGAAGGGAGGGCAGATAGGGGGAAGAAGTAATCAAAAGCAAACCCTTTTGAAAAGGGACAGGATCAAGGGAGAAAACTGAATAAAGGGGGACAGGATAGGATAGAGGGAAATATAGTTAGTCTTTCACAACATGACTATTGATGGGAGTGCTTTGCATAATGATACATGTGTGGTCTATGTTGAATTGTTTGCCTTCTCAGAGAGAGTGGGTGGGGAGGGAAGGGGGGAGAAAATTTAGAACTCAAAGTTTTAAAATCAGATGCTCAAAAAAAGTTGTTTTTTCATGCAACTGGGAAATAAGATATACAGGCAATGGGGCATAGAAATCTATCTTGCCCTACAAGAAAGTAAGGGGGAAAGGGATGGGGGAGAGGGGAAGTGGGTGACAGAATGGAGGGCTGACTGGGGAATGGGGCAATCAGAATTTATGCTATCTTGGAGTGGGGGGAGGGTAGGAATGGGAGAAAAACTGTAACTCAAAATCTTGTGGAAATCAATGCTGAAAACTAAAAGTTATTAAATAATAAAGTATGGAATTCAAAAAAAATTTTAAAAAGAATGAAAACAGTGAAAAACCCCAGTGAAGAAAGGCAGTGGTCAGAGAGGAAGAAAACAAAGGGAGTGATGGGTTTCTGTAACCAAAGCAAGAGGGTATTTTGTAGCCAGAAGTGGTAAATTGTGTCCAAAACTACAAAGACATCAAGAAAGATTAGGTTGGAAAAGACTTCGTGGATTTGCTGATTAAGAAGTCGTTAATTATTGGTCATTAGCATGGTTAGAGTGTGAGCCAGTTTGCAAGGAGCTGAGCAGACAATGGATAGCAAAAAAGTAGATTTTGCTTCAAAAATTTTTTTCAAGAAGTTTAGCAGTAAGAGGAGGTAAGATGGAATAAAGTATAAGGATTAAGAGAAGGCTCTTTCAGTATTAGGGAAACATGAGCAGGCTTGTGTCACCTGAGTGATAACTAGAATTACTTCTTAATGGGTTTGGATTCATAATGGGGAAGGGGTGATATCTCTGCATGACTTGAGCCTCTCATTTCCTTGTAAAGTAGAAAACTTCTAAAGTCAATTTGGGTCTAGATGCTCAGGTTTTATCAAACTAACAGGAACTCGGGGGGAAATAGCATAGAATGAAGGCAAACATTTAATTGAAAAAGAAAAGGGAACAAAGAAAACATTAGCAACACTCAGAATCAGTTTCTCCCATGAGTTCATCTATGCTCTCCTCTTCCTCATTATGGATGAGGAAGGGAAAAGCTTCCACCACCCTCCCCTTCCCCCACCATTCCCACCCATTAATAAAAACAGAACAAAGTGTTGGCAGCAATAAAATTAAAGGAAACACCAGTGACTTCTTCTATTCTTCTGGGATAATTGTGTTTGGGTGACCTTACGAAAATATCTGATAGTCTCTGGCATGACTAGACCATAATCATATACCTTCAATCAAATACTTCTACAGGAATGATCTTTGGTCTTACCATATCTGCATAGAACTGGAATCACCATTATGGAAATCTAAAAACATTATTTACTCTTGGGCTCCTGGATAGTGCCATCATAGTCTCCTTCAAATGGCTCCCATAATTCTGAAGTCCATAAGTTTCTGTTGTCTCCCCAAAGGAATCATCTCTACATGTCCCCCTCCCCCATTCTTGTTTCTTCTCATGCCATAAGTACCCAGTACCACAATCACATGTCTGAAAAATGGAGTGTGGACACTTTGCACAGGACGTTGGAATGAGGCCTTGCTCTCTTCCAACCACTTGTTACAAACATAGGAAGAAGGGTAGGACCAAATGGAGAGGAGAATATTAAAGATACATGAGGGGCAGGATATAAATGTAAGCTACTACTTTATCACATAGTTTAAGGTTTGCCATGTGCTCCAATTCTTCTGATCTCTTAAAAACCAGCTCTTAGTACTATGTTAAAACAGCCAGGCTCTAGCATTTCTTACCTGGCTCATGACTACCACAACACTGCAGTATTTGGTTCGACAGGAACACAGACAATACCTACTACCATCTTAAAATGCTCAAGAGATCAAGGACAGATTGCCTTTGATAAAACATTTTCAGTTCAAAATCCAAACTTGATCCTAACCTACTTCACAGGCTCCTTTTAAATTTAGTCTGTCAGGACATACAAGAAAGGGAAAGGTGCTGAAACATGCAATCTGTTAGAAGAGGAAGCAAGGAATGCAACAGGTTGAAAGTCAGATGGTTTCATTTACATCCCCTCCTCTCCCCACATGAATTGTTAGCTATTATGTTTTGTGTTTTGTGTATTCTTTAAACTGATAAGTCAAGGGGAGTGGTAGGGCTTCTGGGGGATAACAATTTTATTTTTTACCCACCAAACAAACCCATTTTTAAAATAATAAAAGAATCAAACATCTACAGGAAGCTGATGAAGAGTTCAGTCTGAGCACCTATTTTCCTACTCAAGTCACTAAAATAAACTCACTGTTCTAAATTCAAGTGTAGAGAAGATTGCCTAATTAATGGGATGCTAAACTGATTAAGCATGCTTTGTAAATGTCTCTCCCATTGTTTCTACTGATTCGTAGTGCAGACAGACTAGGAAGAACTACTCAAAAGGGCTAGAGGACTACGGAGGATATTCTGCCCTGCACTGGGTAGGACCCTCTTGGCCTTGTCTCATTCGCCCTTGAAAGTAGATTCCCAAGGCCTCTAAGAGCATGGTATAGTAACCAGAGCACTGTGCCTGGAGTCAGGAAGTCCTGGGTTTAAATCTTGCCCCTCACACAGAATGGCTTTCTGACAATGGAAAAGTCATTTAATTACTCTGGGCCTCAGTTTCTTCATCAGTAAAATATGCATAATGGTACAATGCATCCCAATATTGAGGTATAATTTTATGAACTGGATTTAGACTTTTGGGATAGCCTCTATTTGTAGTACCTACCTTATATGGATATTGTGAGACTCACATAAAGTAATGTACACAAAAATGCTTTTCAAACTTTAAATCACCATATAATTATCATTATCATTACTATTATATCACATTATTACTGTTTCTTAGTTAGCCCAAGCCTAAAACTCAATGGTTATTTAGCCTGAAGAAGAAAAGACTGGGGTCTGGGGGTAGAGGAGAGGTTGCAATAAAAGCATTGCTATGGCAGAAAGAGCATTAGATTTGGAGTCTGAGGATCTGGGATCAAACTGAGGCTCTTATATTTGCTATCTGTGCAGTCATGGGCAATCACTTCATCTCTCTAATCAGTAGTTTCTTCATCTATAAAATAAATACGTCAGACCAGGTAAACCTTAATGGTACCCTTAGCTCTAAATCTTTGACCCTACCATCCTGACACTTAAAGGAGAATCCAAATGACACTTAGCTTGGCATTTCAGTAATGTCCTGCATGACTGAGATTCAGTCTACCCAAGCTCTGTTGCCCAATCGTGCCCTGTGATTTCTTAGCTAGAACCTTTCCAGCCTAGCAGTGAAGGTCAAGTTATATGACTAGCTTTTCCCTGAAATCCCTGTTCCATCTTCTGTTTGAGCATCTTTGGATTGGTCCCTTCTCTCCCGTACCTCTTGGAATCTCTAAGCTTCCTGCCAAGATCAACTACTGTACTACCTCTAATGAGAAACTATTTCTGATCCTCCAAGTTGTTAGCATTCTTTTGGTTCTCAAAATTCATTGCAGTTATTCCATGTGTACACAACCTCCCCCACTGTTATGCACAGTAAAATATAAATTTCACTGAATATTTTGTACATGATATGTGTTTTATTGATTTAAATTGAATTGAAAGTAGGCTGACCTCCCAAACTAGAGTGGCCAGTTGGGCAACACTGTGCTAAATTCTGGGGAAAAGAAAGAAGGCAAAATATAGTCCTGCACTCAAAGAGTTCATATCTAATGAGGGAAGACAACACATAAAAAAGAATCTGAAAAGGAGGAGGAGAGAAAGAAGAGTATCTGGTAGGGGCATGATGAATTCTTGTAGACAAGTGGGAGACAATGAGATGGCTGCCCTGAGTAACCCCCTTATATGGATTACCTGGAAGGAGCTATCCATTGTCACCCTTCATCCTCTCCGAGGGAGAGAGTAACCCCAGGTGTAGATGGTATTGAGGAGGTGTGAGTTTCGGAAGAGGTGTGTTCTTGTAGGATGTTGATTTTTCTGGAAATCATGAAGTCCAGGAGATCCATAATGAAGTCTGAGGTGGGAAATGAGATTCAAAATTATTGGTCCATGCCTTTGAAGTAGTCTGGTCTAACTTGTGGGAAGATTTAGACATATAACTAGATAGTGCAGTAGATAGAGCACCAAGCCTGGAGTCAGAAAGAACTGAGTTCAAATCCAGCCTCAGGTAATTCCTAGCTGCATGACCCCTGGGTAAGTCACTTAACCCTTTTTGCTTCAGTTTCCTCATCTGCAAACTGAGCTGGAGAAGGAAATGTCAAAGTACTCCAGTATCTTTGCCCAGAAAACCCCAAATGGTGTAGTAAAGTGTTGGACATGACTGAAAATGACTGAATAACTAGAAATAGTAAAGTAGAAAGTATTTCAATATAATAATTAATATCAGAATTTCAGATTTAGAAAAAGGCCTCAAGGGTCATCTGGTCCAGTTCCACTTTATAGCCCCATCTTTATAATGGGGATTTTGACACACTCAAGAAGTCATTCAACCTTTTTGTCTGATACAATACATCCCTGTACCTTACAGGCTGGCCCATTCCAGTTAGGGATGGATCCTGAGGCCTACATTGGTCTCTTTCAACTTTGGCCCATTGCTCCTGGTTTTGTTCTTCCAAGCAAGAAAAGACAAGTCTAAGAACCATTCCTGACAGAAATTCTTTCAAATTCTTGCAAGTGGTTATACCTTCTCTCTATGTCTTCACTGAAGTAACCTAAATATCTCCACTTCCTTCAACCAATGTACACATGACACAGACTTAAGGCTTTTCGCCATCTTGGGTGTCCTCCAATGGATACTATCCAGTTGAAGGCAGAAATACTCTCTGCTTCTTGAGGGCAGAGGCTGTCTCACTTTATTGTTGTATTCTCAGTCCCTAGTTTAGTGTAGCTGCTGTAGAAAATGCTCCAGATGTGTTCTGACCCAGAAAAGATGTTCCAGATGTCTTATGACCTGGAAAAAATGCTCCAAATGTGTTCTGTCTAGGGCAGGGTACCTCCTTGTTTCTCGAAGCTATGTCTCCCAAATCATCCCAAGAATCTTATTTTTTTTTTAATTTTTGAAAGAGATGAGTGAGCATCAAATAGATAAAATAGATACAATAGATAAGATAGATGTATATGATGGATAGATAGATATAGGTAGATAGATAAATAGACAGATAGATAGATAGATAGAAGATGGATGGATGAATGGATGGATAGACAGAGAGAGAGAGAGAGAGAGAGAGAGAGAGAGAGAGAGAGAGAGAGAGAGATAGATAGATAGATATAGATAGATTTAGGGATAAGTTTATGAATAAACTTATAAATAAATAAATAATTAAACAAATGGATAAATTAATGGATGAACAAGGTTTTATTATCTTTTATCTATCCTGTATGTATCTTTAAGTATCTATTTATTTGCACCCCCCATTAAAATATAAGCTTATTGAAAATGGGCATTGTTCGAGTTTTACATCCTCCACACTTGGCATAGAGCATGGAACCTAGTAAGCACTTAATCAATATTTGTCGATTTATTAATTAATTACATGCTTACTATAGGGTAGGCACTATGGATATAAACAATATGCCCTAGCAAAACAAAACAAAAACAACAATAATGATTGCAAAGACAATTCCAACTTCCTGTCAGATTCAGCCAAACAAGGAGTTTCATGGAAGAGGTGAGTATTTATGAAAAAAACATAGGATTGAATTAGCTTTATCTGATCTGACCCTTGTGGCAGAAATTATAGACATTAACTTGATGGTGAATAAAGAAAAGGTCATGGAGTAACAGTGTAAAGAAAAGGAATAAGTATAAACGAAGTGGAAATGTGCTGGCAACCCAAAAGGGAATAAAGGAAGGCTAATTATTCAGGAAAGAGGGTAGACATCACAATGAACAATTTTTGCTTTTAACAAAAACAATTATTGTTATTATTATTATTTACTTATATATGCACTAATTAGTTAGTAATATTTATATATTAGTATATTTATGGAGAGCTTTAAGTTTTGCAAAGCATTTTACTTGTCCACCCACTTTGTTCTCACAACAATACTGCCAGGTACGGATGAGAACAGTGAGGCACAGAAACTTTAAGTGATTTGCCCAACGTTACACAACTAGTAAGTGTGTGATTTGAACTCAGATCTTTCTGATTTCAAGTCCAGTACTACCATCTACTTGCTTTTTGAGGGCAAGTAGTAGAATGAATGAATCCATGAATGAATGCACGAATGAATGAATGAATGAAAATGTATTAAGTGCTTACTATATAGCAAATGCTTTGTTTAGCACTCAAGATACAAACAGAAAGATAGTCCCTATCCTTAAGGAACTTAATGAGGTGGTACAGTGGATAGAACACTAGGCCTGGAGTCACTAAGACCTGAGTTCAAATGCTGCCTCAGATACTTACTGTGTGACCTGGGGTAGGTCACTTGATTGCTGTCTAACTCCGTTTCCTTATCTGTGAAATGGGGATGATAATTGCATGTTATTTCCCAGGGTCGTTGTGAGGATCACACAGGGTAGTGAAGTACTGGACATGACTAACCAATGTAGGTCTCAGGATGAACTTGTTACCTATTAGACCCATCCCAAAACTGGAATGGATCAGCTTAAAAAGTACAGGGTTTCATCGTATCAAACATTTTAAGAAAAGGTTGAATGACTTCTTGAGTATGTCAAAAATCCCCATTATGAAGATTTTTTCGGGGTGGAGGCCTTGAGGCCTTTTCTCAAATCTTAAATTCTGATATTCAGATAATGAAATAATATTCGTAAAGTGCCTTGAAAACCTTAAAATGCTGTGTAGACACTAGTTATTATTGTTATATTCTTAGGTTACATGGACAGCAAAGGGTGACAAAGTAAGAAATGGCTGGAGTGTAATGTGAGGCAGGACTGGATACTCACTCATCAGGACAGCAGGGCCCCAGTGGAGGAGTTCCAGAGCTGAAAGAGTTAAGCCCTCTAGGATATGGTCTCTGGACCAAAGGTGCAGTTGGAGGGCAGCTGGTGAAAAGGTGATCAGGACGCACAAAATACACAGGTACAAGTGTCAAAGAATTGGATTTCAATTTAACTTTTGGAAATCAATTCCATCTAGGGGATAGGCCCCAGGATGCTCCCTACAATGAAAGCAGACACCCCAGGATACTTTGAGGCCAAAGTGGAGGAAGGAAGGAGTCCATCTGGTAGTTTATTTTTAACGTATTGCCATTGTTAATTCGGTGCTAAGATCAGCTGTTGTCGGGCTGAAAAACAGCAAGTGATACCAATGCCCTCTAAATGGTGTTACCCTGGGAGAAAGCATCAGTTGCCCTTCTTAGTTATGGTTTTCAGAGGCAGCTTCATAGAATGGTTAGAGCTTTGTGACTTCAATAGGAGGTCAAAGGGAAGTGTGGTAGACTGGAAAGAGCATTGCATTGGGAGTTGGGGAAGAGCTCAGAATTCCTGAGTAACTGAGTAACCTTGGAAAGGTTTCCTTCCCCACTCCATCCAGCTTCAATTTCTGAATCCACAGAAAAAGGAACGGGACGAGGTGATCATGGAGGTCCCTTCCGTCTTTAATCCTATGATCCTATAAATAATAATAATTCATTTGTATCGGCTTTTCTCTGGGTTTACTAAAGAGTAAAGGAAGAAGGATTTCTCAACGAATGTGGCTAGAGCACAAATCTGCCTTCTAACAGATGCAGACTGGGGGAGAAAATCACAGCTGTCAGGTGCTTTTCCGGGGCATGGGATGAGAAGAGGAGGGGGGATTAATGGCAGCATCTACTGAAGTAACAACTGCCTGGTGACTTTTTTTTCACTTCAATCCACCACATCCTGCCTTGGTATGTTAAAGCACCATTCACCTAATTGTGTAATCTTTGTAAGACAGGACTTTTGCTACTTTAAAAAGAAAAAGATGCATTTGGATGGAAAAAAGCCAACTTTTGCCCCCATTCCTTCAACAATACGTTGTTGCATGTTTGATTCTATAGAGTAAGAAGGAATTACAAGGACTGTGTTCTTAGCGGAGTCGAATACATTCTGGGGGGATGTTTGATACCATTGAAGTTCTGTTTGGCTGCTGCATTTTCTTTCTAAATCACCAAAATATTTCAACGAAATAAAACACTTTACTGACGCACCTGAGCTCAAATCACCGTGAGGAATGATCACCAAATGATTTTTACACAGGCTTTTTGTTTTTCCTCCAGAAATTACCTTGACGTTTGGGTCAGAGATGATTTTGACTATGTACACAGCATGGAGTGGGAGAAAAAGCTCTGAATTTGCAGTCAGAGGACCTGGGTCCAAAATAGAACTCTCCTACTTGCTCCATAGATGACAAATCACAAAAGCAAACTTATACTTGATGTAAAAAGTGAGAGTACCCTTCGTAATTACATAGGCATAGGAACTGGACCTGTGATTTCATTGACATCGAGAATGCCCCAATGAGGAAACTCCTACCAGGGCAGGCCAGCTCCTTCTCTGACACTTAAAGAGTTGTCTAGAAAACTAAGACTTTAAATAACTAACATGAAATCACATAGACAGTATATATGAGGCAGGATTTGAGCCCAGGACTTCTAGGCTTGGTGATGAGATCTGTGGCACAGTAGATAGAACTCTGGACTTGGAGTCAGAAGATCTAAGTTCTCATCTTGCCTCAGATACAAACTTGATAACCAGGCAAGTCACTTAACTTCTGTTTGCCTTGCTTCCTCATGTATAAAACAGGAATGATAATATTTAGTTCATAGGATTCTTACAAGCATTAAATTGGACAATATTTGCAAAGTCTTTGTAAAGCCGCAAGTATTATGTGAATACTGTTGTTGTCATTATTAATTTTCTCCCCTCTCTACTATGCCAAGATGCTTCCCAACTAGAGATTTCCAAAATGAGAATGGAGTGCCACGAAAGCTAGTAGGTTCTCCCTCCTTGGTAGTCTTCATATAAAGGCTGGATGGTCAATTGTCATAAGTTAAAGGGAATTCTGGTTCAGGTACAGGTTCACTGAGGTGGTCTTCTCCGTGGTGCCTTCCAATCATTTGTGTTGTTTTTGATTGTAGTATGTCATCTTCCCCCTTCTAACTTCTAGTTTCCCTGACTTTCTTCAAGTTTCAACAAAACATTCAATTTCTTCCTTCCCTGATCCCCTTTAATGCTAGTGATTTGGATGATTATCTCCAATTTATCCTGTCTATATCTTGTTTGCACAGAGTTGTTTGCCTCCCTTAAGTCTGTGGGCTCCTTGAGAGAACTGTCTTTGGCCTTTCTTTATATGCCCAGTGCTTAAGACAAAACTCATAGTAGGCATTTAATAAAAGCTATTTGGCAGACTGTCATTTATACTTTGGAGGCCTTTATTCCCATGCTTTCAAAACCGGGGGAAGGGGAGGGTAAAATGACCTCTCAGGTTCAGGGAAGCGCTAAACATGCTAAGTAACTGAGGTGAAGGGACAATTGTCAATAAACTCTTTCCTTTAATATTTATTTATGATAGTCTAGACTTTGAGTGCTTGGCACATAGAGATTAACAAATGTTTTTTTTTAATTCATTCATTCTTTTATTAATTTGATGATTCCTTTTTTAACAGTTAAACATAATCCTTTCAAAAATACTATCTCGTCTTTGTTACCTTTTGTCCATGTCGTTCTGGAAATATATAGGGGCAGCTAGGTGGCTCAGTGAATAGAGCACTGGCCCTAGAGTCAGGAGGACCTGAGTTCAAATCCAGCCTCAGACACTTGACACTAGCTGTGTGACCTTGGGCAAGTCACTTAACCCCAATTGCCTTGCCTTGCCTTCCACTTCCAAAGAAAAAGATAGATAGTAGATATTTCTGTTCAAATTGCATGTCACGGACCTTGAAAGATATCACGATTTAGAGCAGATTGGGAATCTTCGAACTCACTTAGTACAACTTCCTCATGTCATTTTTAAGTAAACTGAGATTCAGAGATGTTAAGTGACTTGTCTAAGTCACAGAGTAAGGAATAGAGTGGGACTCCTAATTTAAGTCTCTAAATTCAGTACTGTCTGTACAGTTCTATGAAGCTGAAGATAGGAAGACATAAGCTATGAAACTCAGCATGAACCTAATTGATCTGCAGTTTCATGTGCAATTATCTTGTTTTATTATATTATATTATGTAAATGCTCATTTTATTCCATAAATTAAAAATAAATAAGTAAAATTTTTTAAAGATAGAACAAAATGAACTGTTTCAAAACAGAATCCTATTTCTCTCAAACAGACATAAATGATCTTCGTGTACCTATCTCAAGCTTTCAATCATTTGATATTTCACTCCATCCCTGATACAAATTTCAACCAGTCCCTTTATGGCTTAGCAGCAAGCATTCAGTAGTTATCTTTGGTCAGGTAGTTCATTATTTTAAGATGATCCTTTTAAAACTGATCTAGGCTGGTCCTGGGACCATAGATATACACAATTTCAGAGTTGGAAAGGACCTCAGTGACCATCTCATACAGCTCATACCCGAATAGGAATTCCCTCCCCAACATACCCAACAAGTAGTCATCCAATATTTGCATAAAGGCCACCAGGAAAAGAATCTGCTACCTTCCAGGTCAGCCCACACTATATATGGACATTTCTAATTGTCAGGAAATCATTTACTTAAAGCAAGCCAAAATCTGCCTCTCTTCACCTTCCACCTGTCAATCCTACTTCTCCTTTCTAGAGCCAAGAAGAACCAATCTCGTCCTTCTCCCAGTCAGGTAAAAAAATTGATAGCAATACTCACCCTACTGTTGGAATCAGCTCCACGCCATCCACACATAAGCCTATACATGTATACAAAACACATGTATGTATATACACATGTATATATGTATGCATAAATATACATGTACAGGGTGTCCCTAAATCTGGACACATAGGCAAAAATGCATATTTTGAAATATTTGGAATATTAACAGACCTTAGTCCCCTTGACTTCTTTTTCTGGGGTATGCTAAAGGAGAAGGTGTACTCAAAGAAAGTCATAGATGCACCACACTTGATTGAATGCATAAAGAGTAAATTGCTAAAATTGACAGCAATGTGGAGTTATTGCATCGAGTTCATGTGAATCTTGCAAAGCGCATCAACCTTTGCGTCATAAATGATGGAAATCATATTGAAGATGTCATTTGTTAATATTCCAATTAAATAAAATGTTGTTGAAAATTTCATTCATTTCATTTCTTGAAAATATGCATTTTTGCCTATGTGTCCAGACTTTAGGAAAGCCTTATAGAACTCTGTATACATATGTATGTTTTGGATGAATGAATATAAATTTAGATATACATACTCACACACACACTAACCCAATCATCATATCACTAAACTCTACATTCAAATCCTTTATAGAGGCAGTTAAGTAGCACCAGGGATAGAGTGCTGGCCCTGAAGTCCGGAAGACCTGAATTCAAATCCAGTCTCAGAGATTTACTAGCTGTGTGACTCTAGACAAGTCACTTAACCTCTCTATGTTTCAATTTCCTCAACTATAAAATGTGGAAATAATAGCACCTACCCCCTAAGGTGGAGGTGGGGAACAAATGAGAAAATATTTGGAAAAACTTTAGCAAAGTACCTGGCACATGGTAGGCTCCATGTAAGTGCTTATTTCCTCCTTCCCTCCCCTTAGTAGAAACACAGAATTTTAGAGTTACAAGAGATCTCCAAGGCCATGAAGCCCAACCCATAGCTAAAAAAAGATTGCTATCCCTCCTCAGTAATATAAATGGTAATCTAACCTTTGTTCACATATTTCCAATGAGTGGGAAGTATCACTCTCCCAGAAAGCCCATTGCCCTCATAAACAACTCTGATTGGGTGTTCAAGAAAGAGTAGAAGCTCTGATGGGAGGGCTCACCAAGCCCTTTCAGGGCTGCTCATCCACCATTGACGTAGACCTCCACCCAACTCTCACCTGTGGCTCCAAGAAGCTGTAGCACACATGGCAGCCACACCCCAGTAAACCATCACAGCAACTCAGCTAAACCAGGGTGAGGGTAACTGACAAGCTTCAACCTGTTGGTGAAGATTTCCGCTGAGAGAATCGACAAGACGAAAAAAAATTCCCAACAGACATGAAGGTGGCTCAAGGAGGTGCTGTGGAGCACTTGGAGCTTGGTCAGACATTGAAGATGCCAAGGTCCCCCACTGCATCGTGGGCCATCACCAGTCATCTTGACTTTTATCTTGCCGCTGGACTTCGATGGCTCTGGAAGAGAGAGTGAGGCTGACGACTTTGTGCAGCTCTGCCTCACTTAGATCCAATTCACATGCAAGTCAAGACATCATTCGAAATGTCATGGGCCTCTTCAAAAACAAAGAATAAACAACAATTATTAGAAAGAATTTGCGTGTGTTTTCTTGAGGTCAAGTCTAAACTTGCCTCTACAGCATCTACCCATTGTTCCTAGTTTGTCCTCTTTGAGGACAAACAAAAGAAATTTAATCCATCTTCCACATGACAGCCTTTCAAATATGGGACAACATCTATCACCTAGCACCCTTTCGATTGTCCCCAAGTCTTCTTTCTCCAGCCTAAACACTCCTAATGCCTTCAACGTAGAACCAGGCCATGTCTTACTCATTGATCAACTCAGTTGATTCATTCATTCAACAAACATGAATTAAGCATCTACTGCATGCAGAGCCCTGGGCTAGGCATTAATAGAGATCTCAAGTTTAGACAAGACTGGCTTCTGGTCCACATGAGACCTAAGCTTGGGTATAGGGAATAAGACATATCCACAAAGAGCTGTAATAAGCAATATCAAGAGCTGAGTCCACACAGAGTGATGGGGAGCTTAATTATTATAGAGCAGGAGATTAATATACAGAATTGGAAATGGGAATTTGTATGCTGCCTTTTGCCCAAACAGCAGCCAGTCTATGCCTGGAACAAGTTCATTTAACATCTCATTACAGAAGGCCGAATCACCATCCCCATCTCTAAAAACAATTTCATTATCACTCTCTACTATATTTTCCCCAGTTACACCCCTCTTTGCTTCAGGATTTGATTCTCATCAGGTCTTTTTCTCAGCTGTTTTCTCTCCCATTTTCTGTTGCTTTGGGTGGGAAGGGGGACTTTAAACTGTGCATGGTCAGCTGCTGATGTCAGCCTTAATTAACAGAAATTAGCAATTCCCCTCTTTCCTTGCAATACTAGGAACCTCCAGCTCTGTCACTTTCCTGCGAGCTAATGAAAAGTAGAGGATATATTTCTTTGGAAGTGTACTAGACTCAAAGAACTCTGAAGAAGACAAGAAGGCAGAAAATGTGGGGGGAAACTACTGAGTCCAAAATTAGGGGCTCTGTGCTTAATGATGTATCTAGATTATTGTCGATATTGTAAAGCCTTAAAATAACCATTTTAAGCTTCTGAAGAGTGTGTTGCTATTGTTCAGTCATTATCAGCAATATCTGATTCTTCATGACCCCCTTTGGGGTTTTCTTGGCAGAGATACTACAGTGGTTTGCCATTTCCTTCTTCAGCACATTTTACAGATGAGGAAACTGAAGCAAACAGGTTAAGTGACAGAGTCACACAGCTAGGAAAGGTCAGAGGCCAGATTTGAACTCAGCAAGCTGAGTCTTCCTGATTTCACTGAGATGAGACTTCCTGACTGGCACTATATCTACTGTACCACCCAGCTGCCCTGCAAGAGTATGTTGCACATCTCTAATCTTTACTACTGGAGGAAGCTAAGGCTGGTACATCACCTAGTTTGAAGGAGCTAGATAACTCTTGCAATCATGCCTGGTAAGACGATTCAATACTTGGGAGTAGAGCATTGGAGTTTCTTTCCCCACCTTATACTCCTGCATCCATTTGGCCTCTAAGAAATGAGCCTTGTTCTTTTCCATCCTAGGTATATGGAGCAGAGTCCCTGATCTCAACTCAAGAGGAAATTCTCCAAAGTATCTGGAAATATGGACAAGCCTGAGGCACTGCTTCCTCTATTTATTGGTGTCTTTCCAATTTTTTTTTTCTCATTCCAAGGGCTTTTTTCTGAATAGTACCTGGAACCACATGTGTCCTTTCTCCAAACAGGAAGCCAGAGGAAGAATCTCTCCTCTACCAATTTCTCGCCTACTCTCATGCAGGCACAGAATGGTGAGTAATCATCCTGTCAATCAATGAGGATAGACTTGTGTAAATGTTCAGGCATGAATCTTATATTATATCTTAGAGAGATGGATAGATAGATAGATAGATAGATAGATAGATAGATAGATAGATAGATAGATAGATAGATGGATGGATGAATGGACTGATAGACAGACGGACAGATGGATGGATGGACAGACAGATAGAGAGACAGACAGATAGATAGATAGATAGATAGATAGATAGATAGATAGATAGATAATACATAGATGGATAGATGGATGGATGGATGGATGGATGGATAGATGGATGGATGAAGAGGTGGATGGATGGATGGAGAGATGGAAAGATAGGTATATAGATAGATAATAGATAGAAATAGATGATAGAGATGGTAGATAGAGACAGAGATGATAGAGATAGCTAGATAGATGATATAGATAGATGATAGGTATAGAGAGGTGATAGAGAGATAGATAGATGGATAGATACATAGATAATATATAGATAGATATTTAGCAAGATAGAAAGATAGATAGATAGATGGATAGATGGATGGACAGACAGGCATATAAATGGATAGATCAATGGATGAAGAGATAGAAAGACAAATAGAACATCTATTTGTGGATAGAATGCTGGATCCAAAGTCATGAAGATTTGAGCTCATGTGGAAATATGTTTAATATGATTGTACATGTATAACTTATATCAGATTGTTGGCCATCTTGGAGAGGGGGAAGAGGAAGGAGAGAAAATAAGTTTGGAACTCAAAATCTTATAAAAGTAAATGTGGAAAACTTTCTTTACATGCAAAAAATTGGAAAAAAATACTATTAAAAATGATTTGAGTTGAAAGCCAACCTCAGACACTTACTAGTTGTATGACCTTGGAAAAGTAACTTAACTTCTCTTTGCTTCAGTTTCCTCATCTGTAAAATGTTGATAATAGCACCTACATCCCAGGATTGTTGTGAGGATTAGATAAGATAATATTTGTAAAGCACTTAGCACAGTGCTTAGCATACATTAAATTATATATAAATGCTACTGATGATGGTGATGATGTTGATCCAAATCTGTGCAAGACAATCTCTGCCCTTAAGGAGCATACATTCTAATAAGAAAAAATAAGAGAAGGGGAGCTGGAAATTGAAAGGTGAAGCTGGTGGCTGGAAAAAAGGAGATGCATGCCTGGTTCTGCGCACGGTAAGGTGAAAGTTCACCTATCAGAAGCTAAGGTCACCCCAGAGGTAGAGTTCAAGTGTTTTGTGGGGAGGAGGTGGGGATGATGGCTGAAACAAAAGTGTAATTTTCTTTTTAGTTTTAAACATGAGGAGAGCTGGATTTCTTTTGAAAATTGTGAAATCCCTCCTAAAAACCAACTTTCCCCCTTAATTTAGAGCTCAACAAGGTGTCACAGAGCATTTAGTCCCACCACCAAATTTTACTGATAAGGAAACTGAGATCTTTTTCAACATCTATATTCTACTGTTGTTGCATGAATACGGGATGTGGAACATGCCATTCTCTGAAGAAACTAATGGAAGTTTCTCCCAACAGGTGATGGAGAGACTCATGGGCTAGGACAAGGGGTGGGGAGGTGATCAAGCTGCCAAACTAATCAAACAAAAAAAATTGTACAGAAGACTTAGAACAAAGAATGTCACCAAAGAAATGCAAAAGCCCAAAAGATGAGAGTGGTCAGGAGTGAAGGATGATCAACCAAGCAGCATATGATGCTCTCCGCTTGTAACCCTGCAGTGTCAAAAGAGAGTACAAAAGTCCAGCTCACTGAGTAGTGCCTCCCTCTCCCAACATTGAAATTCTAGAAGGAAATAGATGGGAGCCAAACAGGATGGGCAGCAGACAAGGAGGGCTCATGATCGGCAGCATTCTGAGGGATGCCCACAGATGAGATCTAGATCTGTTGGAGTGCTTGAGCATCAGGAGAACATAATTATAAGAATCCTTGTATTTCTGTCATCTCAAGAGTCCTTCTCCACCCACTTCTTACTCCAATTCATCATCAGGACTTGAGAGTGACCATGGATTTCCACAGGCTAGGTCAGCTAAACATACTATCTGGCTGAACTTAACAAGGGGGGAAGAAAAGAAACAAGCATTAATTAACCACCTACTATGTGCCAGGTATTGTGCTAAGTGTTTTTACAAATATTATCTCATCTAATCCTCCCAGCAACCCAAGGAGGTAGGTGCGATTATCATCCCCATTTTACAGGTGAGGAAAAAAAGAAGAAAGAGGTAAAATGACTTGCCCAGAGTTACACAGCTAGTGTCTAAGCCAGATTTCAACTTAAGTCTGACTCAAGGTCCAGCACTCTATCCATTGGACTGCCTAATTAAATAAGCTCCATATACTTCCAAATTCAAAGACAAAATTTTCTGTTTGGTGTTCAGAGCCTTTCATAACCTAATTTCCTCCTACCCTGCCAATTTATTGTGCCAATATACTTTTTGACCCAGTGACACTGGCCTCCTTCCTTGCTATTCTATTATCAAGAAACTCCATCTGGGGAGTTAATGACCAGGTGATGAATTCTGTTCTTAGTTATTTTTGTGGTCATAGTAACACTTACAAACTGTCTACTAAGGCATCAAGGGATTGTGTCCACATCAGTGGAGGGAGAGCCTGCCAAGATTAAGTCACTAGTCATTAACATAGCATATGATCTTGTGAAGTCATCAGGGATTAGTTAATTTAGAACTCAATGAAATGATACATATAAAAAATATTTTGCAAAACTATTATCATCCACATTTTGCTGGTTCAGAAATAGAAGCGGAGATTGTCTTCATCTTACTTGACATTCAAGATTTTTTAAAATACCTTCTTAAATGATAAATTTGTTTAAAAAGAAAAAGAAAAAACTGTAAATATATTTAATCAATTTCACTATGATAATTCCTACAAATATTTGTACCTCAGAGTGTTTACCACGTATTTCCTCACCATCTCAGGGAGGGGGAAGGGTAGGGAGGAAAAAAGAGATAGAATTTAAAACGCAAAACTTTAAAACATATTTTAAAAATGTTTTAACATGTAATTGGGGGGAAATAAAATATATATTAAAATATAAAAAATGTAGATACTCAGGTAGAATAATGCAAATATCTCTATTTGCATTAATGACTTCCCCAAAAATTAGATCACAAATAATCTGGCTTTCTATTACTAATTATGTTCCTTGCTTCCATTCTTTTCCGTCTTGAACATATTTTCCACACTTGTGGCAAAATAACCTATCTAAAGCAGACATTTGACCATATAACCACCCTGCTCAGGAAATCTCATGGGCTACTTATTGCCTCTAAAATGTAAAGTCCTCATAAAGTCATTCATCATCTGGCTGCAATCTATTCGTAACCTTATTATTCCTCTTCAAAAGCTTTCAGTTCAATCCTGGTTGTCCTAGTTACTATTCTGAAAAATAGACATTACAATCCCTACCTCCATCCTTTTGTGTGAACTCTCCTCCATACCTGGAATGCGCTCTCTCCTCACCTCCATTCCTTTAAATCAAGAACTTTCTTGCAGATTCAGCTCATTTGCCAACTTCTACAGGAAACCTTTTCTCATTCTCTTAGGTGTTCATTCCTTATTCCTCAAGTTATTTTTGTTTTGTTCAGTTATTTTCAGTCAAATCTGACTCTCCATGATCCCATTTGGGGTTTTCTTTCAAAGATAGTGGAGTGGTTTGCCATTTCCTTCCCCAGATCATTTTACAGATGAGGAAACTGAGGCAAACAAGGTTAAGTGATTTGCACATCTAGTAAGTGTCTGAGGCCAGATCTGAACTCAGGAAGATGACTCTTCCTGACTCCAGCCCCAGAACTCTGTTCACTGCACCCTCCTAGCTCCCCCACTTTCAGATTATTACATATACACTTACTTGTTTACACTCCCTGTCAGGGACTGTCTAGAGAGATGCTCCCACTGTAAAGAAAAGGTGCTGAGATACCAAAGAAAGAGGGGATCCACGTCAGCATGTTAGTAAATAGGTTTTAGTCAGAGGAACTTATTTACAAGTCCTGAACTGGGCGGTGGTAGGGTAGTGGCAGATCTTTGCATCGAGCCCTAGTGAGATGTTATATAGGGAGAGAACAAAGAAGGCATAGTGCCAAAAGCTATTTACAACAACCATAAGGTCCAAGGTCAAGTTCCCACACCCTTGTGCCCACCACACAATATTGCCAATGTGGAATGAAAGCTCTTTGAGAGTAAGAAATATCTTTTGTGTTTGTCATTTTATCTTTGTATCCTAGGACTTAGTGTAATCCCTTGCATACAGCAGTCACTTAATAAATGCCTTTTGGATTGCATTATTGGAATTTGATTTTCTATACTTCCTCCACTTAGATTTATAACTTGTGGGACGTTGGCCAAATCTTTTGACCTCCCTCAGTCTTTGTTTCCTCGTCTGTAAAATAAAGAGTTTGGAATAGATGGGATTTTGTGATCCCTTGGTCCCTGAAATCCTTGTTGCCTCCAGACCTATTCTAGCTTCGGTATTTTATGATTGAAGAGAATAAGGCCTAGAGGTACAGTGAGTTACCCAAGGTCTCACAGTAAGCGAGTTTAGCTACAAGCCCATGTTCTCTGACTCCACACATAGATAGGCAAATTGAACCTGTCTTCATGTTCCTTGACATTCAAGATTCTTTGAGACACTTTTTAAAACGATAATTTCCTTGAAAAAGAAAAAAAAACCTGTAAAAATATTTAGTCAGTTTCACTGTGATAATTCCTACAAATGTTTGTACCTCACACTGTTTACTGTGTAAAAATTTTGGTACTATTGCTTACTGTCTCAGGAAGGGGGAAGGGTAGGGAGGAAAGGAGGATAGAATTGGGAACTCAAAACTTTTAAAAATGTTTTAAAATGATTTTAACATGTAACTGGGGAGATAAAATATATATTAAGATACAAAATGTGGATAGTCAGGTGCAACAACAAAAATATAATTAAGAGGGTTAACTGTGCTGTAGTATATTTCACTAGCAAACACTTAACTTGCTCTTTGCCCATTCGTTAGGCTACAGAAAGCTTCACTCCAGATTTGCCACACAAAGGAGGACTCTGGGATTATGATGCAGAGCTGAAATGAATGAAACAAACAGTTATGTATTTACTATATGAAAAAGCAATATACTAAGCTCTGGAGAAACAGAAAAAACAAGGCAATCCTTGTTCCATTCTAAGAACTCACATTCTAATAATGAGAATATAGGTGGGAAGGGGGCTTGGAGAGCCTCTATTTGCAGAATTACAGAATTTCAGTTTTAGAAAAGATTTCAGTTGTTCAACCCATATCTGAAAAATAAATCCCTCTACAGCATATCTCCTGACTCAGGGGCTTTGTTCTGATTGACTCCCATCCCTACGAAGCTTTTTCTTCTATGTCCTGGAATCTCTTCCTTCTTTCAAGACTCAGTTTCAGTACTACCTTTCCCACAAAGCATTTCTGACCTCCTCCAGCCAACTGCCCATGTTTCTACCCTCCAAAATATCTTTTTTTTTTCATTTTGTATTTTTCCCACATACACTTACCTATGTACATATTGCCTCCCTTGAGAAAACATGATATTGAGGTCTGTTTCATTTTTATTTTTATTTTTAGGGCCTACATAGTACCTAGCATATAGCAAATGCTTAATAAATGCTCACTCATAGATTGTTTAATCAATATCTAGATGGAAGTTCAAAGCCAGAGGGTATGTTTATGGACACATCCACATAAAAAAAACTGGCATATGAACTAGCTGGATGGGATATGACAACATTGCTATTCATTTAGCTTTGTTCTTGCTTGGTTTCATTGGTAAGCCAATCTAATGATCTATGGATCTAATCAAGATCATGGGAGGAAAGTGCGTTTTAAAATCCAGCTTCCACACAGGTAATAAGTGACAAAGCTAAGATTTGGACTCAGGTCTGCTTTCTCCAGTTCCAACACTCTATCCACTATACCAGCATTGGGCCCAACCTATAACGGGCAAGCGAGAAGGAATCAAAAAGAGTCTCATCATTTTATAGAATGAAAGCTGAGGTCCATAAGATGAAAGAGTCTACTGAAGGTCAGACGGGTAGGAAGTAGGAGAGACAGGCCTTGAAGCCAAATACCAGGTCAATATCTCTATGACTGGGTAATAGACTTCTAATGACAGCTCAGAGATAACTACCCATGCCAATCAGAAGGTGTCACCTATCCCACAGTTGAAACATCAGTAGGAATTGATGACAAATCTGGCCAACTCTGTGTGGTCACCAACTAAAGTAAGACATTCTCTTAGCCTCTGAGGAGCTAAAACAGGGCAGGAGAAAGGAAGGATTCAAAGATACCTGAGATATTGCTAGATGTATCTTCTAAACTGGGGTCAGGGCTTCATTCCACCTGAGCAAGGCTCTTGCTCTGAGGAAACATTTGAGCTCGTGTAGAGATGGAACATGGGCAGGCAAGGCGCCAGGGACATTTTTCTCTGAAGAGACCTATAAATCAGAAACTCCATGGGTCTCAGTGACGGCAGCTCCCTTGATGCCAATATATCAATTCAGTTCATCAGGCTCAATTAGGGCCACCAGCCCCTTTTCCAAAGAGGGCACATCCATGCCATTAGAGTGGGATGCCCCCAATCACACAGCTCACTGGCTGACTATCATCCAGAGCTAAACTCAGCCTCAGCTATTCCCTGACCTCTGGTTCATCACCATCCTACAGGCATGGGGACAGCAAGTTCCATTAATAACAGGGAGATTGCCCCCTGTCTACTGGGAATGGAAACCAGAGCATGTAATTCAACACAACTCGAAGCAGGCAGTATGCGCCACTCTGGAGTCGATGGGCACTGATCCATAATGAAGACCTAATTACTACTGTTCCTTGAGTGTAGAGAAGCTTCTCCTAAAGCAGAGCTGAGGTCAGCCCCCTCAAAGGAGGTAAGGTAGCCAGCCTAGCCCAATCTGAGCCATGCTAGGGATAGGAGTTCTTAGAGAACAATTTGGCTATTGTTTGCAGATGTACTCAGCTCCTAGTGACTGACTAATAGAAAAGAGAAAAAACACAGAATGAGAAAGTAACAGCAACCTCAAGAACATAGCAACAGCAATAATAATACAAAATAATGAATCTACATTTTATTGGCTTCATCATTTCAGAACAAGTGAATATCCTTAGCAGTGTATGAGGAATAAGTGAATACCAAAAAGATCCATGATGTGATCAGCTTAGGAAATTCCTATTAGGAGAATGCCTTCTACCTACAGAAATTGCATCTGATCTAGAATCTAGTGGCTAAGTCTTAGGAAACAGTTATCTGAGGTCATAGAAGGTAAATGACTTACCTGAGGTCACACAAGCTGTAAATGTCAGAAGTGAGTTGTTTAATTTTTTGACTTTGTTTTCTTTTTGCAAGACAATCAGGGTTAAGTTACTTGCTCAGGGTCACACAGTTAGTAAGTGTTAAGTATCTGAGGCTGGGTTTGAACTCAGGACCTCCCAACTCCTGAGCTGATGCTCTATCCACTGTGCCATCTAGCTGCTGCAGAAGCTAGATTTTGATTCCAACTTCAGCATTCTATCTATTGTGCCAATTCTACATGATGGAATTTTTTTAACTGGGCCTAGGATTGCTTTGATATGTCTTTGATATTAAGACCTTCTACTGAGGAAATTCTTACAACCAGTACAGATTGGTTACTGCATCATAAGAACATAGATTTAGAATTGGAAATGGCCTACAAACAATGTAGTCCAGTGTTCTCACTTTATAGATAAAGAGACTATGAATCCAAGAGGTAAGGCTATTTCTCCCAGATCACATGGGTAATGCATGGCAGAAGAAGGATTTGGATCCAGATCCTTTGGCTGCAAATGCAGAACACTTTCTATGTTATCATACTGCTTAGAGAATTACTGGGGATGTTGTTTGTCCTTTATTTTCGAAGAGGACCAATGACATCACAGGGTGATGTATTGACTTACATGTGTGAGACAGTTGCACAAAGTCCTCAGACTTACTCTCTCTTCCAGAACCATCAAAGTCCAGTGGCAAACAAGAGTCAGGATGACTGAGGATGGCACAGGATACAGAGGAAGACCTTGGTATCTTCAATGTCTGATTAAGCTCTAAGAGCTCCATAGCCACCTGCTTCAGCTGAATTCGTGAACACTGAAACAAATTGTTCTCATCTGCTCATTCCGCCATATGTTGGGGGTAGACACCCCTCCTATCTGAGCAGCAGGTTGGAGGCCTGTCAGTTACCCTCAACCTGAGTTAGCCCATATACCAAGATGATTTACCCAAGTGTGTCTTCTGGGCATGCTAGAGCTTCTTGGAGCCACAGGTGAGAACTGGGCAAAAGGTGTGCACCAAAGCTGCTTAAGCAGTCCTGAAAATGACCCACCAATCTAATCTTTCTTGAACACCCAAACACCCCTGCTACAGATATAAGACATTAAATGACATGACGCTCAAACAGCCGGTGTGTTTCAGCAGTAGTAGCCATGCCCTTCTGACTCGGAAGCCAGCTTTCTATTCACTGTGCCACTGACCTCTGGAAGCTTTGGATCACACATCCTTAGCGGCTAGAAAAGCTAGAGTGGACTTGACAATAGCGTGTGTATTTAATTGTTTATAAATTACAGACACACAAGTTTGAACTAACAATTGTATACATTACAAAACTGAAAAAGAAACACTTTTCTAAAGTTGAAAATAGTCCCTAGAATCAGCCCTGTGCTTTAGGAAAATCACTTGGGCATCAGTGTAAAGGATATATTAAAGAGGGGAGAGACCTGAGGCAGGAGGTCTGCTTTCACTGTTATTGCTGAGATCATAATAGCATTGAGGGGCAAATGCCCTGATTCAGAAAGGGAGAGCTGGAGAGCTTTCACTGGCGCATTGTGGAGCAGGAGGAGGAGGAGGGAGACAGAGGAGGGGTGCTGAAGGGTAAAGGTAGGTATGATTGTTTTGCAGTGAATTCCTAGGGTTGGCTAACTCCAAATGGTCGATCAAACACCACCACCACCACCACCTCCCCTTGAAGTTAGAGCATCCATCGCCTTTGGGATCGAACCCTGGCTGTCTTTCATAAAAGTGACATCCGTGGGAAACATATGTTTGGAAAAAGTGGTCAGGTCCTGAATCAAGAGAGAAATGAAGTGATAGATAGGCAGACTCCTTGTGTAACTATATTAGGAAGGCGGAATTTATGATTTCAAAGAGAATCTCATATGTACCTAAAAGGTCCGGAACCGCAGGATATAAGGAATTCTCTAGGCAGAAGGCAGGAGAACTAAAGCGTGTATTTACACTCCACAATAACAAGCCCACAAACCAGCGTCCCCATTTTGATATTTTCATCAAAAGCTTCCAGGCCCAATAAGTCCGCCTTACAAGGGTAATCAGAAGGCCACAGAGAAGCGAGATGGTATAAGGCAAAATCGTATACATGCTTCCCCTCTATGGTAAGAAGATTACCCACTAGCCTCTAGTCAGCTCTGCTACCGGCAGCTCAGCTTCGGCTGTAGGTGTCTCTGGCTCCAACCGGAAAAGGAAAGGAGGATCTTCAAGCTGTCCTCTCCCCTCTTATAGAGTTTTTGACATCATCAAGCGCCGCCTGAACGACCAGGGCCGATTGGTTCTTGACTTGGCCCCTCCCCCAGCGTAGACCACGTTAACACACCTCCCCTCAGCCAGCGCCGCGACTCATCACACAGGAAGCTCTGGTCCTGCCCCGGAAGAGCAAGCCCCAGCGTCCAGGGAAGCTCAACGAGGCAAACTGAGTCATTCAAAGAAAACAAAGTCCATTCTGGCTACAGTCACTAGTACTCATGGAATCATAAAACACAGAGAAAGATCTTGAGTGCGATGGGTAGAACCTCTGAGAAGGGGGGTGGCTTATTCAGTCAACCAACAAGTAGTTCTTAAGTACCTATTATGTTCCAGGAATTCAGCTGGAATCTGAAGATACAGGCATGGGGCAGAAGGAGAGGAAGACGGAGGAAAGGAGAGGGGAAAGGAGGGAGGAAGGAAAGGAGGGAGGAAGGAAAGAAGGAAGGAAGGAAGGAAGGAAGGAAGGAAGGAAGGAAGGAAGGAAGGAAGGAAGGAAGGAAGGAAGGAAGGGAGGGAGGGAGGAAGGAAGGAAGGAAGGAAGGAAGGAAGGAAGGAAGGAAGGAAGGGAGGAAGAAAGGAAGGAAAGAAAAAAAGAAGGAAGGAAAGAAGGAAAGAAGGAAGGGAGGGAGGGAGGGAGGGAGGAAGAAAGGATAAAAAGGAAGTAAAAAAGAAGCCCTAATCACAGGGAGTTTACATTCTAAAGGGAGGGGGAGGAGACAAAAAAGACATATAAAATATATAGCATAAATACCAAGTGCATAAATCTAAATATGTAAAAAGTTGTTAAATCCAAGGTAGTTAGGGAATAAGGGCATTGAGGGGTATGGGGTTAAGACTGTGACCATTAGCTCTCAGTACAGGAGATTGTAGATATAGACACAGATGTTGTTAGAGATTGGGCTAATCCCCAAGACACACCTTGGAATTTGTTTGGTTTGGATGGGCTTTATTAAACCCCTGACTTTGGTTTGGTTTGGATGGGCTTTATTAAACCCCTGACTTTGGTTTCTTGTCTTGCATGCACTTTGAGCCACATGATCCTTTCCTTACATTCTCCTCATGTCTCTCCTCCAGGCTGGAGCTCAGGCTGAAGTAAGTGATGATTTGGCTAATCCACTAGAAGATGGACTTGTCAAGCCTCTAGTGTCGGATTGATGATGAGCCTCTGTAAATGGTGTAAATGGCAGAGTGCACAATGATCGATGGGAGCAGACGAGGTCACTCCTGATAGCCAAAATGAAACAGTAACAGGCTCAGGGACAATGCACCTTAGCCAGATGAGAGTTGCTAAACAGAGTTCCCTGTGATTCACAGCTCCCTTCCTTAGACACTTCATTTACTTGGGACTGGAGGAAGCAATCTGTGGTTGAAGTAGCATCCTGGATCACTCTTTCCTTCCCTGAACCCCATCCAATGATGCCCACCTTCCCCAGAAGGTCCATGCTGCTACATGAGAAGAGGACTGATGAACCTAAGATATCAAAGTAAGTATTTAAAAAGTAAATTTATCACTTTGAGTTTCCTCTCTTGCTCCAGAATTGAATTCTAAAAAAGTTTTTTTTGGTGGTTTTGTAATTGATTAATGATCCAACCTAACCTTCCACAGCTTTCCAGCATAAATCCTTTATTCCAATCAACCTGGTTACCTCTCCATCTCTCACAAGTTAGAGACATTCATGGCCCATGCTTGTTCTTATGTTGTTTTCTCAACAAAGAATGTCTGTCACTTTCTCTTTTGCCACTGATCCTTTCAAGAAACTCCAATTTCAATTCTACATAGTTTGACTTTGTCCATGTAGCCTCCCTTGATTACTCCAGCCCTCCTTTATCAGTCCCTTCTGGAAGAGTAGAGGAGGAGGAAGAGGAGGAGGAGGGAGAGGAGGAGCAGCAGCAGCAGCAGTAGCAAAAGAGAAAGTTCTCAATAGTTTTCTTTTAAAGAGTAACAAATCTTCAGTTGAATTCAGAAAGCATCTGTTAATCTCCTATTATGCAAAACACTGGGCTAAGTGCTGGGGACACACAATGAAAAACAAACACTAAGTCCCTGCCCTCAAGGAGGCAGCTGTGTGAGCAGAGCACTGGACTTTTAGTCAGGAAAAACCTGCCTCAGACACCAAATCGAGTTGTGGTCTTGTACAAATCATATAACCTCTGTGAGGCTAGTTTTCCTTATCTATAAAATGAGAGGACTCTATGTCTTTTAAGGTGCCCTCCAACTCTAAATCTATGTATGACCTCATGAGTTTGAATTTTACTGCAGAGATAAAACATATGCACAGATGAGTAAATACAAAGCATCTTGACCTCTGGGAAAGGCTCTGACACTGACCACCATCTCAAGTCCACCTTTTCTCTAGGTTTTCAGTACACCAGTCTCCCTGGTTCACCTGGCAGACCTCTCTGCCTCGGTCTCCTTTTCTGGATCTCCATGCAGGCCACACACTCCAAGCATAGAACCACAGGGTTCTGTTCTGGGACCTCTCCTCTCTTTTCCCTCTATACTACTTCACTTGATGATCTCATCAGTTCCCATGGATTTAATTTCTATGCAGATGATAACCATCTATCCTGGCCTAACCTTTCTGATGACCTCCAGTCTCACATCTCCGACTACCTTTCATACGTTTCTAACTGGATATACAGCAGATATCTTAAACTCAACATCTCCAAAACTGAAGTTATCTTTCCCCCTGAAACCTGCCCTTCCTCCTAACTTCCCTATTACTCTCTAGGGTAACACTATTAACCCAGTCCCTCAGGCACACAACCTAGGAGTCATCCTCCGTTCTTAACTACCTCACACCTTCCACATCCAATCTGTCACCAAAACCTGTAGATTTCCCCTTTGCAAAATCTCTGAAACTCACCTTCTTCTCTCTTCTGATACTGGATCAACCTGGTACAGGCAATCATCACTTCACACCTTAACTAATACAATAGCCTACCTCTAGCTAGTTTCTCCCCACTCTAAGCCATCATTCATTCAGCTACCAAAACAATTTTCCTAAAGTTCAAGTCTGAACATCACACACACACACACACACACACACACACACACACACACACTCAGTACATTCCAATGACTCCGTATAATCTCCAGCACCAAACATAAAATCCTCTGTCTGATAGTGAAGGAGGAAAAGAAGGAGGGATGGAGAGAAAAGAAAAGAAAAATAATACCAGGTAATTTCAAAAAGGAGAGAATATCAATAACTGGAGGTGCCAGGGAAGGCTTCCTATACAAAGTAGCACAGGCTATACTTTGAAAGATGATAGGGATTTTAATGCGGAGGTGGAGAAGTGATGAGGAAGTACCTTCTAAGCACAGGGGACAATCTACAAAAAGCCAGAGATGTACTATCATATAAAGGATATGGAAATGGGTGACACACTATTATATATGATGAACCGCTAGCCAGTCAAATGGATTAAGGAAGGAGGAAAGAAGGAAGGAAGGAAGGAAGGTAGGAAGGAAGGAAGGAAGGAAGAGAGGGAGGGAGGGAGGGAAGGAGGAAGGGAGGGAAGAAGGGAGAGAGAGAGAGAGAGAGAGAGAGAGAGGAAGGAAGGAAGGAAGGAAGAGAGGGAGGGAGGGAGGGAGGGAGGGAAGGAGGAAGGGAGGGAAGAAGGGAGAGAGAGAGAGAGAGAGAGAAAGGAAGGAAGGAAGGAAGGAAGGAAGGAAGGAAGGAAGAGAGAGAAAGGAAGGGAAAGAAGGATAAAAAGAAAGAAAGAGAAAGAGAGAGAGAGAGAGAAAGAAAGAAAGGAAGGAAGGAAGGAAGGAAGGAAAGAAGAAAGGAAGGAAGGAAGGGTTCACAAAGAGGAACAATATAAAATGATTGGAAAGATGAGTGGATGTGAGATTGGGAGGACTCTATATGCCAGGCTGAGTGGCTTGAATTTTATCCTAGAAGCAAGAGAGAGCCACTGAAAAAAATTAAATAGCAAACTGTTATAGTAGGATCTATCCTGTGGGAATAACCATTTGGGAATTGTGTAGAGGATTAATTAGAGAAGGAGACTAGGAGCAGGAAAACTAACAAAGAGCTATTATATCGTGTCTCTTCTCCAGGACCATGAGATCTCTGAAGATGAAGACTGTTTTGTGTGTTTTTGTCTGTAATTTTTTTAACTTCATCAACTTCACCCACAGTATGTACCTCAGTCGGAGCACATGGTATCTCAAAAATCAATAAAATTGAAATGTTATTGTTAGTGCAATCCCAATCTCTCCCCTTGCCCCAGAGCTCCATAGAACCATCAGGTAACTGAGAGAAGAAGGAGATGAGTTTGCAGACTTGAATGCATCAGGAATTTCTAACCTAAAAATAAATGAATGAATAAAAAAGAAATAAAAGTGAGGAAAATACCCCAGCGGGGAGATTCAGGAAAGCTTTCAGAGAAAAGCATAGAAATGCTTCTCCAGTCCCTTCACCTCCTTTTCCCAGACTAAGCAAATAGAGTAATATTTTCATAAAAGACAAAAAGAAAGACGCAGAGAAACATAGAGGCAGAGTAATAATAAGACGGCAGACAGAGATAGTGACAGAGGCAGAAATAAAGAGACATAATTAGATAGAAAGAAACAAGTCACTGACAGCAAGATGCAGAGAGGAGAAAAAGTGACAAAGGTGAGGACCCCAAAGGGAAAAGAGACAAAGATACTGACGTAGAGGGACCCAGTGACAGAAATAGTTATAGAGTGATACAGAGGAAGGAAAGATCAAAACAGAGGCATAGATAGCAAGAGGGGAAGAAAAGGCAGAAAGACACATCGGCAGAGAGAAGAAAGAAACATACAAAGACAGAGACAGAGGCAATCTGAGAAAGAACATAAGGAGAGAGGGAGAGAGAAGCAAGAGAATGAAGTCAGATAGAGAAACCAAGGCACAGAGAGATACAGTGTAAGAGAGAGGGATTGGAGGCAAACAGAATGAGGAAAGGCAGAGAGTGACACAGAGGTAGATTTCAGAAGGAACAGAGAAATGAATATCTAATGGAGAAATATGCTGAATTTGGACTCAGAGTTCTAGGATCTCAGGCAAATTGTTTCTTCCCTAACAATATTACTTCCTTTATCAAATGAAGGAGCTGAACCAAATCTAAAAATCCCTCTGATATTTGAGTCACTCTCTGAGGCTAATGAACATTTAGATAGAAATAATTCCCAAGAGTTTACATTCTCAGTGCCACCAACCATGACAATGCTCTTGTTCTGAAAATAATGAACCTCTAGCAAGAATTCGGTCTTTCTGCTCCCAACCCCACCAACCAGAGCTGTGCTCTCCTCTGCAGGCCCCCACCAAATGAAAATCCAAAGAACAGCCCTCATCATTTTTTACTGTGGAAACCAAGTTGCCAGGTTTCTCTATGTTTTCACTTTCACTGTCACCCAAAGTGAAACTTCCTATTCTTCCCTAAATAAATTCATAGAAATCCAGTCCATTTCTCTGCAGGGAAGTCAGAAACTGTTCCATGAAAACTCCTTGCTGATGGACACTGACTGGCCCTTCAACAAGAAGCCCCTCCTTTTTCCCATCTGAATACTCTTCTTTGTTAATGAGGGTTATTTGTTTAAAGATGAAAATCTCATTTGATGAACACATGCAACCATATCTCTGGCCTTTGTGGCTCTTTGGGGACACAATTGGTGTGTCATTTCCCATTTTATTGGCTTTTATTGGCAGTGGGACTGTTGGGAGGAAAATGAAGCCTATTTATCATGCACAGAGGAAATCTGCCATGAAATCAGTGAATGACTGCAGAGAGCTAGAGGGAAAGTTTCTGGGGAAGAGTCATTTACCTGAAATAAGTCACCTAGGAGAAAGCGGGGAAGGGCAAGGCTCTTGAAGACAGATCTGTGTATGCCCTGCTCCACAATCACTTCGCCAAACACACATGATTAATCTACCCATAACCATTCCATCTATTGGAAAAACATTCACGGAGGAATCATAAACAATTTTAAAAGACCACAGATAAATCCTCCTAAATTGTGTTCAAAGAGAATCTATTCTATTAACTAGAGGTAGTCTCTCATTTATCCCCTAGAACTGACCTGGGGGGACTCAAATGGGACTGCTTCTGAGATCTTTCTTAATAATCAACATCAGTATGGTTCGATAGGAATGATTGCTAGTTTTGATTTGGAATGAACTGAGTTCAAACCCTGACTCAAATACTTACATGATGTGTAAACACGGAGGAATCGGTTTACATCTCAGATCCTCAGTTTCCTTGTCTTGAAAACAAAGATCAGAGATGATAATACCGCATTGCCTGTCTGATAGACGTGTTTGTGAGGCTCAAAAGCAGTAGCATATACATAGTAATTTGCAAAATGTTAAAGGACTATGTTTTCAATTCTTATTTTTATTTAACCTCCCAGAGTTTCAGATTTCTTATGTGCAAAGGGGAGATAGGAACATCTATCGTGCCTTACTCATGGAGTTGTTGTGAGGCTCAGAGGAGAAAATGACTATAAAATATCTTATAAAAATTAAAATATTCTGGTAATTCCAATTATTACCATGGGTAATAGATCATGGGTTGCTGGATGTGTAGATGCATCTCAACATGCTGAGTAATGGTCAATATAGACCTATGATTGTTACTACTTGAACTATTTGATTTGAACTATTGGTATTTATTCATATTAGTGTAGGTATTAATGCTGTTAGTCTCCAAGTTGAGCTCAGAACAGATGGTAGAAATGGAAAAAAAAAACTTTTTAGGTATATAATCAAATAGGGGAAAACAGACAAACAGAGACTAGCCTGTGAATAACTGTACTTATAGAGCTAGGTAGTACACTGCATAGACCACTGGGCATGGAGTTGGGAAGATCCAAGTTCAAATCCTGGTTTGGATACTTACCAGCTGTGTAACCCTGGGCAAGTCACTGGAACTCAGCTTCATTTTCCTTATCTCGGTTTTTGAAATCTTTAGTTCCAAAATGTCTTGAAATGGTAGAGGGAAATGATAATAATAGAAATGACAGCTGACATTTGTATAATATAGACCAAAATCACTCAAATTAAGGAAGACTAGGGGGAAGGTTTCTTGTAGAAATTGGGACTTGAGCTGAGATTTGTAGGAAGCCAGGGAAACTAGGTGGCATAGTGGATAGAGTGTTGGGTATGGGGACAGGAAGACTTATTTTCCTGAGATGAAATCCAGAATGAGACACTTACTAGCTGTATGATGCTGGGCAAGTCGCTGAACACTATTTGCCCTCAGTTTCCTCATCTACAAAATGAGCTGGAGAAGGAAGTGGCAAACCACTCGGGTAACTTCGTCAAGAAAGCCCTAAATGCGATCCCAAAGATTTGGATATAACTAAAAAAACTGAACAACAACCACAGAAACTAAGAGGTGGACATGAGGATGAAGAGTATTCCAGGCATGGGGGTAGACAAGGAAAATATTAGACTAGATGAGTTCTAAGGCCCTGTTCTAAGTCAAAATCAAACCTTTGAAGTATTTTGTAGGGCTGTTGTCATACAGAGGCTAAAACACACTAAAGTTGTAGGATTTAGGTCAAGAAGGGACTTGAGAAGTCACCTTGGACAATGTCCTCATGATACAGGCAAGGAAACTGAGACCAGCAAGGCTTGCTACTCAGCCACTGCAGCATTTCTGAGGAAGTATCACCTCCTACTCTTCTTTCCAGTGCTTGTATGGGAATTATAATTACCCATACTTCTCTAGGGCTTTAAGTTTACAAAACATTTGCTTTATGACAACCCTGAGTCAGTTAGTTAGCCGATCAAATAGCATTGATGTTACTCTTGCTAGCACTGGAAGCCATGTGTATAATTCTCTTTGCTTCCTAAGAATCAAGCACAAAGTATATTCTCTTTTAGTGGATAGAAATCTAGCTCTTTGAACTTTTGACTTGGAGTTACTTGATAGACACCCTCAAGACTGATAATGCCCAAGAAAATTTTCTTCCTCTTGTTAGAAGGCTGGATTCTGGGTTTTCAATTCCTAGAAAATCATTCCTCCTATAACTTGGAGAGAAGAGTTCAGAAATGACATAGCTCAGGATTTCCTTTCGCAGGACAGATTATAGCAGTAAGGCAAGATTCATGACCTTGAGGATGACTATAAACATGCCTGAATGGTTCAGAATTGCAAAGTATAAGGAATTCCCTAAGTAGAAGGCAGAGGTATTATAACATTCATTTAGACATGAGAGAATCCAATCCCAGGACCAGTAATTCCAATTCCATATAACAGCAATAATATTCCAAAGCCAGTAAGCCCACCTCAATGTAGCAACAATGAAATTGTAACAAAGTATCATAGCAAGGAGACAAGCCATCCTTCAACCTCCTCCTACCCCCAGGGCCTTCCTGTAAACAATCACTCATGAATCCTAACTCTCCACTTAGCACTCTCTCCTGCAGCTCTGCCAACTCTGAGTTCCTTGATCTCCACAACTCTCTCTTGTTCTGCACTCTCTGGTCCACAGTCTCTCTTGATGCTGGCTCTCCCTCAGTGTCTGCTGCCTTAATGTCCTCTCAGTGTCTACCTCTGAATCCTGCTGCCCTCAGTTCCCCTGCTCCCAGTTCTGCTGCTTTCAGCTCTGGGCTTTCTTTTTATACAATCCTAGCAGGCTTGTGATTGACTAAAACTCAGTGCACATACCATTGGCTCTGGTCTTAGCAATTCCCTTTAGGACCCTGAGGGCTTCACGCCCACATTGGCTTAACTAGCAAAAGAGTGTGGGCCTGAAGCCTCACATCTAGTTAGTGAAAGGGTGTGGGCCTGCCTCTAATCAGGCCTCCCTTTGTTGGCCCCACCTAAGGCCTATTCAATGGGCTGGAAAGATCTTTCACTTACTGATTAGCCTTACACAGATACATGTCTGTCTCTGCTATGGATTGTCTCAGTATTCCAACACTGCACCAATTACTGCCCCTTCTGAGGCTGAAAAGGTCTGCTCTCAGTTCTCAGTTCTCTGTTCTCTGTTCTCAGAAAAGGGAAAAGATGACAAGGAGTATGGGTCTAAGGCTTCTCCTTTCAGGCCATGTAGACTCAAATATTTAAAGCCTGCGTTTGCTGCTTCCAGAAAGTAGCCATTAGTGGCTTTCATATATGTCTCTGCTGGGAAAGGGAAATCCCATCATCACCATGTACTTCACTTTCAAGATTTCTGTGTGAAAAAGGTAAAAAAAAGGGAAAAGAATCAAAGATGGCCCATCAACTACCATTAATAGGCCATCACAAAAGAATGACTGTCCCTTAGAATTCAAGCCAGCCGTTTCATCTTGAGGGTATTCCCGGACCAAGGAAACACCTTCAAGATGACGTCGAGGAACAGCTCCAAACCAACCAATTCATTTTTGAGGCAGTCCCAGTCATTAAGACTTAATCACAAAACAATTTCTTTAGTCATGTCAACAACGTGCAAACGGGAATGTTTACATCTCTCATGGGGACATGCTTTCAAAAGCCTAAAATAACATTTAACTGGCCAAAAAGCACACAAAGCTCATCCATGAACCCCGTTGTTCAATTACGTAACCCCTGAACGATTTTTAAAAATAATAATGGCTAACACTTATAGAGCATTTTGAAATTCACAAAGCACTTACATACATTATCTTGCTCTATTCTTACAACTATCCTGGGAGGTAGGGGATATTATTATTCCAATTGTACAGATGAGGAAACTGAAGCAGGAAACAGATGGGAGAAATAGGAAAAAAAAATTATTTACGTGAGTTCACACAGTTAATAAGTGTTTGAGGCAGGATTTGAACTCATGTCTTCCTAACTTTGGGACTGATAGTTTCTATTGAAACAGGTGGCAAAAATGACATTGCTATTACACTTCACCTGTCATAACACTTCATGTAGGTAAATATTATTCAATACAGTTTATCTGAGCCAGGGAAGAACTTGGTGTTTTACTTCCAGACAGCACCAGGAGTCCCTTTGTTTGATCAATTATGCTTTTTATCTTGTGGTAATTAGTTAGCCTGAGCTGCTGCAAAAGGAAGATGATCTCCCTGAGAGGGAAAAGACAGCTAACACCTTGCCACACCCCTCTCTTCCAGGAAAGACTACTAGAGAAGGCTTTCAATTTTCTGAAGAGTTGACTACATGAACAGAGGTCTTTTCATCAATATCTTTTTATTCTCCCACCCACCCATCCCGTGCCCTCACTGGGCAGCGTGCAGAAAAGTGCTCAATAAACAAGTCGGAAGATATGGTACCTGACCTCATGGAGATTACAGTCTTATAGGAGGAGTAGATAAAAAAGAAAAGTATTAATAAGTGAACATAATACAAAGCAGAGTGTGAGCGTGCTTGGGGTGGGAGTGGGGAAAGCAGCCGGGGAGAGTGTGATCGAGACCCCATGACTCCATTCAGAATTGGCTCCTTAGCCAGAAGCTCCCATCTCTGATCACCATTTTTTTCTGTTCTCTTATGCCTATCTATCTATCCATCCATCCAATTGGATCATTTATTGTGTCTGCTGCATGCCAAACATTAAGCTATAGCATAGATTCTACAGATACATACAAAGGCAAAAATGAAATGCCCTCTGGGTACATCCAATCTCTTTGGAGAGACATGTGTGAGTTAAGGTATAAGCAAGGCATACACTGAAGAAATAAAAGGGTTTTTTTTGGTGGAGAGAAGGGGTGGGAGGGAGACATTAGCAGCTGAAGGAGATAATATGGAAAGGGAACCTTCAGTGGGCTACAGACCAAGAGCCCTTCCCCCTTCATCCTTATGCTTTAATTATACTATCTGGAACCTACGTTCTATTATTAGCAAAGTATGTCCCAAAAGTCTTAGTGCAGTTTAGGTTTTAGTAGACTAAAATTATTACTCCAATATTTATAGAAGGAAAAAGACCAAGTCTCTGTTCTCAAAGGGCTTATATTCAAATGAAAAGGGGCTGCTTCAGGAGGAAATTAGGTACCCTCTTACTGGAGGTCTTCACACTTAGGTTGAATCACCACTTTCCATTTTAAAGGATTTTCTACCCCATCCCTGCAGTTACAATTTGGATGAACTAAAGGATCATTGAGGCTACTTCTAAGCCTGAGATTCTGTGATTTCTAAAGGGTGATGGGAATTCACAGAAGGGAAGAGATAAAAAGCCAGTTCATGCTAAGTTTACTCAAAAGTGAACTGGGGTCCCTGCCATGTATATTCCAAGATTCTCAAGACTTCTACCCCAAAAAGTCTGTAAAGAGAAGTTCTCACATTCTCCTCTTCAACAAAGGAAAGAGAAAGAATGTCTTATACAGTCTCTCAATCTCACCTTGCAAATGATTCTTAACTCCGGAAACCTCTAAAGACATTCATATACCCATTACCCAAGGGCCAAGACTCATCCATCCTTTCCTTTTGGAACGCATGTTCCCAGCTCTAAACTCAGGAAATGTTCGATCAGGGTGACATACTGACAGCCTCTTCCTCATGGAATTAATGTTTTCCAAATAAGTGTCACTAAGCCTTGAATGAATACTATTTCTATTAATTCATACTGATAGGCCTGGGTTCAAATCCCACCTCTGACATTTATAACATGGGTACCTGTGGCGAAATTGCTTAATCTCTTTGTGCCTCAGTTTCCTCATCTGAAAAGGAGGGAATGAGTATTTAGGGATCCTCCAGGTTTAGAGCTAAATACTGTCCCTGGCTCATGCTGCTGATTTATATTCTTAGTCTTTTAGGCTTTATTTTTTCAGTGTCAGAGGAGAAAATTGAAGGCTTTAGATGAGAAACATTTTCCCAAAGGGAAGATGTTTTGATAAATTCAAAATTCTGTGACCTAACCGAGCTTCCGGGTGCCTTAGAGCAACACCTATCATATTCATCTATCAATTTACTGGATAGTCTTCAAAAAACAGAGGTTGGGGGTGGAAATCCAGAGCGTTTCCTAACATTAGCACAACCTCAGGGAAGGTCTGCACAGAAGTCAATTCTATAAATTTCTAGTCTGCTCATTTCTTAAGTTGAACAAACACTTATTAAACAAGTCAACGAGCATTTATTAAGCACCTGCTATGTGTCAGATACTATGCTAAGCCCTCATTGTATACCTGGGATTGGATCTGCAAGGACAAAAACAAAAATGTTCCAGCCTTCGAGGAATTGATGTTCGATCAATATCGATGTAAACTGCAAAGAGTTTTCGCAGCCCTAAGAGAACTGTCTTCAATTCAGTTCAACAAGAACTTGATAAGTTTACAGCCACTGCACTGGGTGTTGGAAATACAAATACAAAAATTAAATCTGTCCATACCTTCTTCGTCCTTACATTCTATCTAGTCCATTCCCCTCTCTTAGGTCCAGTTTCTTCCTTTGTAAAAGCAAACATGTTGGAATAGAGGATCTCTTAAGTTTCTCTCTAACTATAAATCCCATAATCCTGGTCCTAAAACTGAACCCCTGTAACCTTGAATACATAAATCAATGATTAATAAGCATTTGCTAAGCATCTACAATGTAGTTATTATGCTATGGAGCAACTAGGTGGTACAGTAGATAGAATCCCAGGCCTAGAGTCAGAAAGACTCATCTTCCTGAGTCCAAATCTGACCTCAGACACTTACTAGCTGTGTGACCCTGGGGTAAGTCACATCACCCTATTTGACTCAGTTTCCTCATGTGTAAAATGAGCTGGAGAAGGAAATGGCAAACCATTCCAGACTCTTTACCAAGAAAATTCCCAAATGGGGTCACAGAGAGTCAGCCCTATCAAAATGAATGAACAACAAGAAGTCATTATGCTAGTCTTTGAGGATACAAAGACAAAAGGGAAACTCTACTAGCCCTCAAAGAGATGGCACAGTGGGGGGGAAGAAAGGAAAGAAAGTGGAATGGCAGATCCACAAATAATGCAAAATATACAAAGTAGTATTTTTTGTGCTGCCAATCAGTAGGAGTAGGAAGTTACGTTGTAGGAAAGTCTTGCAAAAAGCCAGGGATTTCTATAGGTGGAGGTAAGAAAGATCACGCCAAGAGTGGATAGCATGTACAAATGCACAAAGGTGGAACTTGAAGTATATTGTCTCTGTCTTTCTCCCCTCCACCAGGAAAAGCCTCTGAAGCTTAAATCATCCTTTGTTTCCCCAGGTTCTGAAAGATCCTTAGATGTGGATGAGCTGTGGGAGTCACTGAAGCTTCATTGGATTTAAGGTTTGTGACAGAAGCTATTAAAAGCAGATTTGAAATTTAATGTCCCTAACTAAAGGCCAGATTAAAAAAAATGCCACTGCACATTTTGATTATGATTACTGCAATTCACAAATGCCCATGAAAAGGATTTTCTATCATGGAGCTATAAAATGGATGAAAGAACTCTATCCAAAGCCCTTCTCTTGGTCTGTTGGAGAACAGGGCTCATTCTTTCTTCCAACAATATCACTATAGGGTTGGACAAAGGACATGTTCTCCTCAGGGGGAAGGGTGGAACACCAGCTCTGTGGAAAAATGGTAATTCAAAGGTCTCTATTTAAAATCCCTCCAAAAGAAAGCTTGGATCATGTCGCTATTTTGTCATCGTTTCAATAGTTGCCAATAACAACCTAGTTTTTAAAAAATAAATAAATAAATAGAAGCTTGCTGAGACTTTCAGATTTTCTTTCCAAAGCTCCCCCCTGTACCTTACATACAAATTTGGTTAGCAACTTACATGGCAGAGTATCTGAGATTATAGGAAATTTGAATAGGTTCACAGATCTAGAGGCTGACCTTATAGGCCCTCTATCCTAATCCCTTCACGATTTATAGATAAGTAAAGTAAGGTTCATGGTGATGACCTGATACACAGAATGTCATACATGCCTTAAACCCAATTCACTCTGGCTCTCATTGATTGGCCAACAATAGGTCCCTACCCAAACACTTCTTAATGTTTATTTTTTTGGGCCCCAATGGCTCAGGGTAAATGTAAACAGGAATTGTTTCTCTTTTGGCCAGAAACCCTAAGGGTCTTCCCCTCCCAGTTTGATTGGATTTTGGTTTGTTTGTTTGCTTTGGTTTGGTTTGGTTTGGTTTGGTTTTAAAAGGGCCATTTATTAAAGGGGCCTTGTATTAAAGGTGTCACTTCTGAAACAGCCCTAACCACTGAATGCATATTGCCTCAGTCAAAGTGAGAACTTGGAAAGGCCTTATTTTGAAAAGGCCAAGGTCTTCACTACATCCTGGACCATCTCCAGTCATCCTGATCTACATCTGGCCACTGGACCCAGATGGCTGTGGAGGAGAAAGTGAAGTTGGTGACTTTGTACAGCCCTCCCTCACAGTAATCCGATTCACTTGCAAGTCATAGCAATATCTTCCTGATGTCATGGTCCTCTTTGAGAACAAAGGACAAAAAACTACACAAAATATTCATGCCCAGAAATTGAATTTTGGTCTCACATCTCTGAGTTCATTACTTTTTGTTTTGTTTTTGTTTCATTTTGTTTGTTTGTTTCTGTTTTCCTACTGCATGACACACAGAACTTAGTTGGGGCTAGTTGCTCCCTGTCTTGCCTTCTGATCTCATACTTTTTAGAGAGACTGTGGAGAGGAATAAGCAAGACTTAAAACATTCCTGAGGATGCTGGCACAATGTGGGATGCTGCTCAAGAGAAGGAAACAGGAAAGGATAATGAATGTTATCTCCAATTAGTATTTCATAGAAGCACATATTTACACATGGAGAGGACTATGAAAACTATCTGATCCAAAGTCCTCACTTTATAATCGAGGAAACTAAAGTTCAGAAGCGGCAAGGTGATACGGTGGATAGCGTCAGTCCTGGAGCGAGGAGAACGTTAGTTTGAAGTTAGCCTCAGATACTTACTATCTGTGTGACCCTAGACAAGTCATTTAACCCTGTTTGCCTCAATTTCCTCATCTGTAAAATGAGCTGGAAAAGGAAATGGCAAACCTCTCCACTATCTCTTCCAAGAAAATCCACATTGGGGTCACAAAGAATCAGACACAATTGAAAAATGACTGAACAGCAACAAAGAGGTTCAGAGAGGTTGAGTGATTTATCAAAAGTCAACTAAGAGCCTCTGGCTCCAAATAGAGAGCCTATTTCCTCTGCCCTAACTCTGAGCCCAAGGGTTAATAATAAGAGACATGGTTAGACTACTAGAAGGCTTACAAAGCACTCTGTGTACAATATCTCTTGAACCTTGTGATGTAGGGGCAGAAGACTTAATTATCCCCATTTTACAGATAAGGAAATAGGTTCATTGTACCTTTAAACAATCTGGTTAGGTACCTATTATTTATTTACTATAATTTACTATAATATTTATTTGCCATAATTTCCCCCATCTTACCATTAAGAAACAAGCATGGTCATGACAACATGGTCATACAGGTAGTAAGTACTTGAGGCAGGATAAATATACAGGTACACAGATAGAGAGATAGATAGATAGATAGATATACATATATATATATATATGCATATATATATATATATATATATATATATATATATATATATATATATATATATTCCCTACTCCAAACATAGCATTCTATCCACCATACACAGCTACTTGTCTGTTATGTACATTAACTGCACAACAATTTGAAAATCAGGCTTAGGTTTAAGGCAATGAGGGCAAAAGAGACTCTAAAACGTAGGAGAACCCTGGGTCCAATGCTCTAGATTTTTAATCAAAGATCCCTTATATTTATTTGAATTGTGATTTATTTGTATTATGAAGGTATTAATCTGAATCGTAAATGGATGTGAAATTGTTGACTCAAATTCTTCTTATCCCTTGTTGATTGAGGTACTGGGACCCCATAATATTTCAGTCTGGCCCTGCTCTATCCTGAATCTGGGAGCTGATGCTGTCTTGTTCTGCAACATTTTATAAACTTAATAAATGTTGTGATTGATTTTACTATTCAATCAATGTCACTCACAGAATGAGGATTTGTAGCATCCACAAACATGTGGCACATTAGGTGAACAGTTGTGTTTTGTGGAGTGTTTTAAGGAAGTGGGAATTTTTTAAAAAATTGAAATTCTTAGGATGTGAGCCAGGACCCCTCCTTATAACCTGTCCACACATGGTTTGGGAGGTATTCAAGACTGTCCTTTGCAGTCCTCAGCCTTTTGTGTTTTTCCTGTCTGCCAGTATAATTATGTTAGTTTGGGGCAGGGGGAGTAGAAGGAAGGTGGAGGAAAATGGGGAAAAGAAAGGACAAGAAGGGAAGGGAAAGAGGAAGGGAGGGAGGGGGGAAGAAAGGGAGGAAAGGAAAGGTAAAGGAAGAGAAGGAAGGAAGGAAGGAAGGAAGGAAGGAAGGAAGGAAGGAGGAAGGGAGGAGGGAGGGAGGAGGGAGGGAGGAAGGAAGGAAGTTTGGAAGGAAGGAAGAACACATTTAGAAGCAGAACAAATTTCTGACCACACCAAAAATATCTATATTTAATCATTATTCATGACTCAGTTGGTGTGAATAGAATAAACTCGCCTTGTTATTCACAGCTCTGTCATATGAGCTCAGTAACCAAAATAGGATTATTTGGCAACTGGTCAAGTGCAATCAGTAGATGCAAAGAAATCGAAGGCATGGGCAGCTAGCCACTTTTCCCCAGGGAGTATGAGAGCTGAGTGTAGCCAGGAGGATAGAGTTGGTGAACTGATTTTCAAAGCTGACTTCATCATGATCTACAGTCTATAGACCCTTGGAAATGCCCTGGTGAAAGAATTGGGAACTTAACAGGCAACAGGAAATGAGTGGCCTGCTTAACATTCTAAGATCCCTCCCACCCTACAGCCTCTCCAGAGTGAAACTCGTATCCTAAGCATCAAATACCTAGCTTTGGGTGGAGATCTGAGATCTGAGAAGCAGTTCCCATGAATTTCCCCACTACTTAAGCAATTTTTGGTTCCTAAGGTCAAAATGGAACGCAGTGTAATGGAAAAAGTTCTGACTCCAGAGTTGTAGGATTTGGAGTCAAATGTCATCTCTGTCACTTTTTGTCTACGTGGTTTGGGCAAGTCAGTTCACTATCCTGGCTTTAGTTTATTCATATGCAAAATGAGGTATTGGATTTATATCTTCTGGTTCCAAAACTAGATTTTGGATTCAAAAGAAGTGCTAGGCTCAGAATTAGGAAGAGATTGGTTCAAATCTTGACATTGAATTGCTGTGTGACTTTATACAAGTCATTTAAAGTCTCTGAGCATAAGACTCTAAATTATGAACAGATTAGACCTCTAAAGAGTTCTCCTGAAATGATTAAATCAGATCCTTTGGGAATTCCCAGGAGAAACAGAAACTTGTGTCCATTGGGCCAGTGAACTGAGGACAAGATAGTGAACATGAGAATTGAATACCAGAACCCTAGAATATCAGAGTTGGAAAAGACAGTAAAGGTTAAACAAAATGTAAATAATAATATGTGATACTGTGGCAAGTATTCAGATGACCTAGGTTCAAATCCTGCCTCTGATAATTACTACCTGTGTGCCTTGCAGTAGCTCCAAAGAAATACAAGATGCACAAATTTAGAGACATCTCCACTCCAAATGTTCATATGTACTATTTGCACCCAACCTGTGGTAGAGCCTTCCAAGTTTGTATTGGTCTGATCAGCCACAGTCAAACACACTGTACCTTGACCCCAATGTAGTGATGCCATTTTGGTCCTCTTTGAGCACAACAATCAACTAACCAGTCTTGGGGAAATTATTTACGCTACCCAGGCCTCTGTTTCCTTATCTGTAAAATGAAGAGATTAGACTAGATGGCCTCCGAGGTCCATTTCATCTCTAGACCTATGATCTTAAGACCTTAAATTATGGGATCTTTGTCAGGAAAGCACCTTGCAACCCTTAAATATGAGTTATAATCATAATTGTAATACAATTCAATCCCTTTGTTTTACAGAAGAGGAAACAATCCTAGAATTGGAAAATAATATGCTCCTCACAGTCAGAATTTGAACCCAGCTCTTCTGACTCTCAACAGCAGCCTCAGATGTCTTTCTGCTATGCCATACATTGAAGTCGGATCAGAACCCAGGAATACCAATCCTACTTTACTGTTCAGTCTTTAAGCCTGACTTCTGTCATCTCCAAAGGGTCTATATTCAATTGTGGTTAAAGTAAATCCCTTACTACAATTAGCCAAGAAAATGGGTGACTCCAAAGAGAAAGGACGCAGTCTTCCTCCCCCCAACCCAACTTCATTGATTCAGCATTTACCAAGGCATCCCTCAAACTAGGATTGCCCCCTTTCAATGATGACTCCGGCCAAAGTTAGGCTCCTGCCTGCTCTGTTTTCCTCTCAGCCACTGCCCTCTCAGAGCTGTGAAAAGAGAAAAGAAGCCATCAGATTCTGTCAAGTGTCAGGGAGTTGGGAGTTCTTGAGCTATCTTTACCTCTCCTCCCCTTCTGACAGACTGAGCTAGAAATATTTCCCAGTGCTCTGGCTAAGCAGCCTCACAGGAGAGGAGTCCAGGGTCACTTGGCCAGCACCTATTCAGCTCTGTGTGGAGCATGGAAACTGCCTCTTTCATATGGACAGTGAGCCAGGAAGGGTGATTTAGAGGTGCCAGAGACATTTATAAATCACAACTGTATGAAATCTAAACAATAACAAGAAATCTTTTTTTTTTTCTTAAACTTTGAGGAAGCAGAGCAGAGAATGCTGGCTGTGACATCCAGGAGACCTGGGTTCAAATCTCATTGCTGATACTTACTAGCTGTGTGACTTTAGACAAGTCACTTACGATCTCAGAGCCCCAGTTTTCTCACCTATCAAATGGTGATATGTCTCTATCATCTATGTTACCTACCATCTATTGATTTATCTATTTATCTATCTACTTATATCTATCATCTTTTTCTTCCTTCCTTCCTCCTTTCCTTCTTTCCTTCCTTCCTTCCTTCCTTCCTTCCTTCCTTCCTTCCTTCCTTCCTTTCTTTCTTCCTTCTTTCCTTCCTTCCTTCATTCCTTCCTTCCTTCCTTCCTTCCTTCCTTTCTTTCTTCCTTCCTTCCTTCCTTGCTTCATTCCCTCCTTCTTTCCTTCTCCCTTTCCTTCCTTCCTTCTTTCTGTACTTCCTTCCTTCCATCAAACCTATAGTTTTATTATTACAAGCAAGGTTTAATGAAAGAATCCCTGGTGCCAATCTATGGCATCTGCTCTGCCATTTCCAGTCTTTCAGAGAATTTCCTAGGGGCACTGGGAAGAGGTTAAATGACTTGCCCAGGCCCACACAACCAGAGGTCATTCTTGAGCCAAGGTTATTGTGTGATCAAATAAGAAAATGCATGTAAAGTGCTTTATTAAATGCACAGCATTGTGTAAATGTTTGCTATTATTATCACCATCAGAATTGCCATGGTGGTTACTTATCCAACTCCAGGCCTGACTGGAATTCCTTGCCCCCTGTGCTCAGCCTTCTGGTTTATTTGCCTTCCTTTCAGACTCATCTCTAATCCCATCATTCCACAAAAAGCCTTTTCACCTGAATTCCAGTCTCTTCTCTAGGAGGTCAATTTCCATTTACACTGTCTATCACTGCAGATAGCCAGACACTGCTTGACTGAAGCCACGGAGGATGTGGATGTTAACCAATCCCTGCCCTTTTCTGTCCTCACTGTTTTGTTTTTGTTTTTTTCTGGATTCATTGTTCTAGAAGGTGCCTTTCTCTACAATATAGGAACAAGGTTCCTGGTGTTTACATTTTAGCCTCAAATCAGGTTCTTGAAGAACAATTTTACTTTTAACTCTAATAATCTAAATGGTTCTGGGGGAGGTCAGGGTGTGTCCCTTTAAGATTCAACTCAAATCCTTTCATATGCAACAGATCTTTCCCAGCATTCCACCATCATCACCACCAATTTCTAGTGTCTTCCTTGGAGATAAACTGCCATTTATACTTTATATATCTAGAATGTACATAGTTCTGCATGATGTCTCCCTGCCTCCTGAATTTGAGCTCCTTGAATGCAGGAGGGATCTTTTTGCTGTTCTCTATATAGCATGAGCTCTGAGAGAACTATCCCAACTTCCACTTTCATTGTCAGGTCCCCAAAGTTAAACCTCTATATCTCCTTTCAGAGCTCTAGGTCCTCTTAAACTTTTTCCACTCCACCAACCCCTTTTGCCTTTTTGGTAGCATTCCTTGGAATTGTATGGCCTGAGGGCATACACAGTGCAAAGTGTGTATGCTTTGTGTTCAGAACTAAGCCTGCAATGAAGTTGCATGATGTAATACAGGCAAGCACTGCCAGAAACAACTCAGATTCATTACAAGTTTGATTTTTAATTAATTTTTGGTTGTTGCCCATTCATTTTACTGTTGCCAAATTTTTCATGACCCTTTATAGGGTCACAACCCAAGGTTTAATAAGTGCTTTGAGGTAGCACTAAGGGGTTGGGAGGGAAGCCATTATAATGCTACATAGTTCATGAGCCCCCATTGGTGTGCTTCCCCTAAGATTATCTGTTAATGTAATTCAGTCAGCCAAATATAACTAGCTTGAAAAAGGGTTATTTATTAAGTTGGTACATTTGGTACAATACATCTCACAAAGAGTCTGACATACTCTCCCACAAATACATACAGAGTCCAAGGGAAAGTGGGCCCAGGATGAGAAAACATATGTGGTGAAAGGGCAACATCCAGCTTCTGATCACTGAGTATCCTTTTCTTTCCTTTGTTATTACTCAAGGAGTTTCATTTGGGCATGGTGTTGCTCTCTTTTCCTGAGATTTTTGCAGACATAGAAGTTGTCCCTGGAATGATGCTAGGAGGATGGGAAGTCCAAAGTTCTCCTGACCTTTCAAAATTGTCAAGGAGAAGGAAGGGGGTTTGAAGGGAGGAGACCAAGGCCAAAGCCGGAATGTTTCCCTTCCTGTAACAAGTGACTCCTTCTCATGAACTTTTATCTGAAATATTCTCACCTCATTCCAGGTCTCTGGAATCTGAATGGCCAAGAAGTGAACAAACAATCTAGGTTCTGAGCTGGGTTCTCCTATTTTAAAAATGACAATGACTAAGTTGTCTTAACCAACATAAAGATTCTTTCTGTCAACTTCATTCCAATTCATTCAAGAATATTTCCGACTTTTTCTTACGTGTTTGATTGATCAAGACTTGTTACCTTGTTAAGGTAACAAGGCATCTTATGGTTTCATTTATTCACCCAATGAATCCCACCCTTACATCTGTGCCCCCAACATTTTGCATAATTCTTGGTACATACTGACTGCTTAATAAATGTTTGTTACCTTGTAAAGCCAATCAATAAGTGAAAAGACCTTTCCTGCCCATTGAATAGGCTTCAGGAGGGGCTTTAGGTGGGGCCAACTAAGGGAGTTCTGATTAGATCTTTGTTCCCAAGTAGGCCCCAAACCCCAAGTTACTAGGTGCTAAACCAATGTGGGCATGAAGCCCTCAGGGCCCTAAAGAGAGTTGCTAAGACCAGAGCCAATGGTATATGCCCAAGTTCTGGTCAACCAGATGACCTTCTAATCAATCGGATGATGGTTCAGGACTGTATAAAAAGAGAGAACAGAGCTTGGAAAGGTGAAATCAGGAGAAGGAGAAGCAGGAGAAGAAGGAGCAGGGGAAGCAGAACCAACAGAAGCCAGAGCAGTAGAAGCTGGAGGAGCGAAAGCTGAGGAGCTGGAGAAGGTGAAGGAGCAGATGCTGAAGAAGCCAAGAAGCTGAAGGAGCAGCAGAGGCTGGAGAAACTGATGACAAGGAGGAGCAGAAACTGAGGACTGAGGACTGAGAGCAGATCAGAGAGCCAAGAGCCAGCTTCCAGAGAGTACAAACAGGAGAGTGCTGAGCAGGGGCTTGGGACCTGTGAGTGATCTTCTTACAGGAAAGCCCTAGCATTGGGGGGAAGCACAAGTATGGTTTGGCTTGCTGCCATAATATTTTTTTCTATAACCTTCTGGTTACTCATTGTGAGGTGAGCTTGTTGGTCCTGGAAGTTTCTTGCCATAATATCAAATTGTGGGCATTGGTCCTTGGCTCTGGTCCTTTGGAGCTTGAATAAATGCTTTAATTCTTCTGCCTTCTACTTAGAGAATTCCTTATATCCTGCTATTCCAAACAATTCAGGAATGCTCATGGTCCTCTTCAAAGTCATGAATTTTGCCTTAATGAAATATACCTGACTAAACTCAGACCACTGTACCCTTTTTATCTTTTACACCAGAATTGGCATTTCATCAATTTGGGGAATTCATGATGAATAAACTTTGTCAACCAATGCAAGTGGCTTCTGTAGTATCACTTCTACTGTTTATAGTTTTAGAGAGTTGTCATGGGTAATAAGAGGTTAAGTAATTTGTCCAAGTTCACACCAATGTGAACCAATCAATGTGTGACAGAAGTTGGAAGACTTGAGACCAGGTTTTTCCAACTCCAGTTGCCAATTCACTCTATTAGTCAAACAAAGATGTCTCTCATTGTTTTTCAAATACCATGCATAAATTCCACAAATATTTGCTGAATGACTACTGCCTGCTGAACATTGCACCAAGTGCTGATGGAGCTACAAAGTTCAAACTAAGAATGCACAGTCTCTGACATTACAAAGCTCTTATGTGGTAATAGAGAGATAGAACATGAAGACAGATAATTATATTCTGTCATATTACACGAAAAGTCTATTAGAAAAGGAACAGACAATGTGTTTTGTGAGTTCCTTGGGACAAGCAAACCCTAACATGTAGCACTATATAACAGGGTAGGTTTAGAAAGTCTTCACAGAGAAGTTAGTAGTTGCTGCTGCTGCTGCTGCTGCTGCTGTTTGGTCATTTCAGTCATGTCTGACTCTTCATGACTCTGGAGTAGTTTGCCATTTCCTTCTCCAGCTGATTTTTCAAATGAGGAAACTAAGACAGAGTGCAGTGTCTTGCCCAGGGTCACACAGCCAGTGTCTAAGGCCAGGTTTGAACTCAGATCTTCCTGACTCCAGGCCCTACTACTCTATCTACTGTGCCACTTGGCTGTCCCTTCAGTATTTGAGTTGGACTTTAAAGAATGGATAAGAATTCAATAAATGAATGTGCAAAAGGAAGACATTCTATGCATAGGGAAATGCAAGCAAAGGCATAGAGGAGGGAAATACAATGCATGCTCAGGGGGCGGAAAACAGAATCAGTTGGATTGTAAAATAGAGAAGAGGGAATAACAACACATTGTGGAAAGGTAGCAGATTGTGTAGGGACTGAAATGTCAGTGAAACAAGATTGAAGTTTACTTCTCTCTTTGGTACTTTTTTGTACCTTTAATGTTTTCCCTTCCCCTTAAGGTCTTTGGGAGCATGGGCTCTTTTTTTCTTTATATTTGCATTCCCAATGTTTAAGACAGTTCCTGGAACATAGTAGGTGATTTATAAATGCATGCAGTTCTATTTATCTATCATCTACTTATCTAACTACCTGAATCCGTTTACTTATTTATATACTTATTAATATCTATCTACTTATTTACTTATCTATCCATCTATCCATCCATAACTATCTATCTGTCCAATATCTATCTCTATATCTACCTACCTACATACCTACTTACCTGCTTACCTTCCTACAAATCTTTCTCTCTAGGCAGTCAGGCAGAGCACTGCAAAGAACACTTGGTTTGAGTCAGAAAGAACTAAGTTCAAATGCAGGCTTCAATATATACTACTTGTGTGACTCTGGGTAAATCATTTTATTTTCCTTGGCCTCAGTTTCCTTACCTATAAATGGAGATAATAATTGCATCTACTTCCCATGATTCTTATAAAAATATAAAAGTTAAATGAGATATATTTGTATATAAATGTAAATTAAATTCCAATATTATAATGTCTAAATATGTAATATAAATATATAATATATAAATATTTGTAAAACAATATATAAATGCTAGCTAGGTAACCATCAATATCTATATTTATTCAAGAAGTATCCAATAGCAAATGACGATTTTTGAGCAGAGATGATCAGATCTATCCTGAAAGCAGGTATAGTAGCAGTTGACATTGCTTTTTATTTTTACTTTTACTTTGACCTTATTTTTCTCAATTACATGTAAACAATCTTTTTAACATTTTTTTTTAAAACTTTATGTTCCAAATTCTTCCTCTCCCTCTCTTCCTTCTCATTAAGAAGGTAGTCGGCAGGGCATAGACAAGCTTAAGTTCTCCCCCAAATCCCTCCAAACACCTATAAAAATGGTTCTGAACAAATTCTAGAGCTACAAAACCCATGAAATAGCAGAGAGAAGAAGGTCTTCAGCCTAGGACAGCCAGGATGGTCGCTGGGAAGGGTCTATTGCATGGTGCTGGAAGTGGAGCATAGCCCAGCTTGGGTGGCACCAGGAAAAACCATATGGGAGACAGGTGGAGCAAGCCATAGGGCCATGAATCACTGAGCTGTGGCAGTTACCAGACTTTTCAACCTACAAACACCGAAGAAAAAAGAGCAGGTTAGTGGGAAAGCTGCTGGATCAGGGTGGGCAGTCCAGCCCCAGCTTTGCCCTGCTTGGATCTGGGTCATGGTCCTCATGGGTGGTTCTTGGGGGAGGAGGAGTGCTGCTGTGGCAGAGCTTGGAGTGGAGTAGAAGTAGCTCTGAAAACAGCAGCACAGCCCCTAAAAGCTTGGGATAAAGAACTCTACTCTACAAGCAGTCATACCCTGACAAAAAGCTCAAGAGTCAAGTAGTTGTCTGGGAACATGAACAGGCAGTGAAAAAAAAAACTCAGACTACAGAATCTTTTTTTTTGTGACAAAGAAGATCAAAACAAACATCCAAAAGAATTAAACAAAGTCAAAAAGCCTACATCAAAAGACTCCAAGAAAAATATGAATTGGTCTCAGGCCATGGAAGAGCTCAAAAAGAATTTGGAAAAGCAAGTGAGAGAAGTAAAGGAAAAATTGGGGAGACAAATGAGAGTGATGCAAGAAAATCATGAAAAATAAGTCAATGACTTGCTAAAGGAGACCCAAAAAAATACTGAAGAAAATAAAACCTTGAAAAATAGACTAACCCAAATGGCAAAAGAGCTCCAAAAAACCAATGAGGAGAAGAATGCCTTCAAAGGCAGAATTAGCCAAATGGAAAAGGAGGTCCAAAAGACCGCTGAAGAAAACACCACCTTAAAAATTAGATTGGAGCAAGTGGAAGCTTGTGACTCTATGAGAAATCAAGAAATTATAAAACAGAACCAAACGAATAAAAAATGGAAGACAATGTGAAATATCTCATTGGAAAAACCACTGACCTGGAGGATAGATCTAGGAGAGATAATTTAAAAATTATTGGACTACCTGAAAGCCATGATCAAAAAAAGAGCCTAGACATCATCTTTCAAGAAATTATCAAGGAGAACTGCCCTGATATTCTATAGCCAGAGGGTGAAATAGAAATTGAAAGAATCTACCCATCACCTCTTGAAAAAGATCCCAAAAAGAAAACTCCTAGGATTTTTGCCGCCAAATTCCAGAGTTCCCAGGTCAAGAAGAGAATATTGCAAGCAGCCAGAAAGAAACAATTTGAATGTTGTGGAAACATAATCAGGATAACACAAGATCTAGCAGCTTCTACATTAAAGTATCAAAGGGCTTAGAATATGATATTCTGGAGGTTAAAGGAGCTACAATCACTTGTCCAGCAAAGCTTAGTATAAAGATCCAAGGCAAAATATGGATTTTCAATAAAATAGAGAGCTTTCAAGCTTTCTTGATGAAAAGAGCAGAGCTAAAAAGAAAATTTAACTTTCAAATACAAGAATCAAGAGAAACATGAAAAGGTAAATAAGAAAGAGAAATCATAAGGGATTTACTAAAGTTGAATTGTTTTGTTTACATTCCTACATGGAAAGATGATGTTTATAATTCATGAGACCTTTCTCAGTATTAGGGTAGTTGAAGTGAATATATATATATATATAGACATAGGGTACAGGATGAGTTGAATATGAAGGGATGATATCTAAAAAATAAAATTAAGGTGTGAGAGAGGAATGTATTGAGTGACAGAGAAAGGGGGAGATAGAATTTCTAAATTATCTCACATAGAAGTGGTAAGAAAAAGCAGTTCTGTTGGAAAGGAAGAGGGGGCAGGTGAGGGGGAATGAGTGAATCTTGCTCTCATTGGATCTGACTTGAGGAGGGAATAACGTGCACACTCAATTGGGTATCTTACCCGACAAGGAAGTAGGGGGAAGGGGATAAGAAAAGGGGGATGATAGAAGGGAGGGTAGATCAGGGGAGGAGGTAATCAAAACCAAACACTTTTGAAAAGGGACAGGATCAAGGGAGACAATTGAATAAAGGGGGACAGGATAGGATGGAGGACAATATAGTTAGTCTTTCACAACAAGATTATTGTGGAAGCATTTTGCATAATGATACATGTGTAGCCTACAGTGAATTGCATGCCTTCTTAGGGAGGGTGGGTTGAGAGGGAAGAGGGGAGAGAATTTGGAACTCAAAGTTCTAAAAGTGGGTGCTCAAAAAAAAGTTGTTTTGAATGCAACTGGGAAATAAGATATACAGGCAATGGTGTATAGAAATCTATCTTGCCCTACAAGAAAGCAAGGGGAAAGGGGATGTGGGTGAGTGGGGTGACAGAAGGGAGGGCTGACTGGGGAATGGGGCAATCAGAATATATGCCATCTTGGAGTGGGGAGGAGGGTAGAAATCAGGATAATATTTGTAACTCAAAATCTTGTGGAAATCAATGTTGAAAACTAAAAATATTAAATAATAAAATATGAAAAAAAACTTTAAAAAGGCAATCTGTTTGATATAGATTATACATGTACAGTCATGCAAAACATTTCCATGTTAGCCATGTTGCAAAAGAAAACCAGAGCAAAAAAAAGAATAATTAAAAAGTTTAAAAAGAAACTATGCTTCAATATGTATCCATATGCCATCAGTTCTTTCTCTAGGGGTGTATAACATTTTTCAGAATTGTCTTTCAGGATTGTCTTGGACCATTGGATTGCTAAAAATACCTAAGTCATCCGAAGTTGATTATCATACAATATTGCTTTTATTGTATACAATATTCTCCTGGTTCTGCTCACTTCACTTTGCATCCATCCATGTAAGTCCAATTTTTTTCTGAAAGCATCCTGCTTGTCATTTCTTATAGCACAATAGTACTCCATCACAATCATACCACAATTTGTTCAGCCATTACACAATTGATGGACATTCTCTCATTTTCCAATTCTTTGCCACCACAAAAAAAGTTGCTATATTTTTTTTGCATATGGGCCCTTTTCTTTTCTCTTTGATCTCTTCTTTGGGGTACAGACCAAGTAGCAATATTGCTAGGTGAAAGGGTACGCAGAGTTTTATAGCCCTTTGGGCATAGTTCCAAATTGCTTCCCCAAATGGTTGGATCAGTTCACAACTCCACCACCACCCTGAATTAATGTCACAATTTTCCCACATCCCCTCCAACATTTGTCATTTTCCTTTTCTGTCCTATTAGCCAATCTGAAAGGTGTGAGGCTATACCTCAGAGTTGTTTTAATTTACATTTCTCTAATAAATAGATAGTGATTTAGAGAATTTTTTCATATGACAATAGTTTGTTTTGATTTCTTCTTCTGAAAATTACCTTCTCATATCCTTGGAGCATTGGGGAATCATTTGTATTCTTACAAATTTGACCCTGTTCTTTATGTATTTGAGAAATGAGGCTTTTATCAGAGAAACTTGCTTGTCTGTTTTCTCCAGTTTCTTGCTTTTCTTTCAATTTGACTGTATTGGTTTTCTTTGTACAAAAACTTGTTTTAATTTGATATAGTCAAAATTATCCATTTTGCATACGTTAATGTTCTCTATCCCTTGTTTTGTCATAAATTCTTCTTTTATCCATGTATCTGACAGATAAACTCTTCCATGCTCCCCAAATTAGCTTATAATATAACCTTTTATCTCAAATAATGTATCTATTTTGACCTTATCTTGGAATATGGTTTGAGATGTTAGTATACCAAGTTTCTGACATACTACTTTGCACTTTTTCCAGCAGTTTTTATCAAATAGTGATTTCTTATCCCTGAATCTTGGATCTTTGGGTTTGTCAAAGGTAACTGACATTTCTATAGCTCTTTAAGACATGTAAATCATTTAAAATATTTTATCTTTTTGTGAACCTCACAGCAACCCTGGGAGTTAAACCTTATGAGTATTTTTATCTCCATTTTGATGATTAAGCGTGCTATAGCCAAGAGAGATCTAGTCTCAAAGATAAGGAACTTGGGATAAGCACATACCTCTGATGTGTCCTTGTTGTGTGGCCCTCACTTAACCTCTCATTGCTAAAGGAAATTCTCTATACATTTCAAAAAAGTCACAGAGGACCATTGTTTGAAGGGGTGTTCTCATCTGGAAATTCTGTAAATCAATGGAAGACAGCTCTAATCCCTAACAGATGAGGAAACTGAGGCATCAAAAGGTAAAAAGACTTGGCCATAGTCACCAGTATTTGATATGGGAAGTAAAGCCAAATCTCCTAACTCCAAGCCCATCACTCTATTTACCCCCAAAACACCCTGAAATCAGAATTTAGTTGACATCTTTTCTGGAATGTGGTCTGTTGGGGGCAGATGCTACATTTTTGCACTCTCTCCCACCAGTAGGGAAATGAACTTTAACCATCTGGGATTTTTCCAGTTCTAATTTGTCAAATGCTCTGAAACAGAAACTATTTCTAAATCAAGTGCTGTAACACAGTTGAATGATGGTATTAAGTTGGTCTGTTCCAAAAACCAAGCAGATCCACAGCTATAAGGTGGTATGAATGGATTCTGGCTTTTTTTAAATCAGACTGAGTTAGGGTAAATCACTCTAGAATCAGAATTTCTCTCACTAATCAAAGTCTTCTATTTCTTCTTTTTCTTGTGGAAAAGATCTGGGAATTTCAGTGGACTGCATGCTGAATAAATCCACAGAGGGATGATGGTCAAAAAAGTAAATATTGCCTTTGGCCTTAATAAAAGAGTCACTGTGCACTAAGGGAAGGAGGTAGATAGCAGTCCTTGCTACACTCTGCCCTGGCCAGATTACATTTAGGGAACTATGTTCAATTATGGGACAATTTTAGGAAGGAAACAAGTGAACTAGAGAGTGGTCAGATGACGACAACCAGGAAAATGAAGGCATTTGCTATCTAATGGAAGTAGCTGTGGATGTTCAATCTAAGGAAAAGAAGACTGATTTCATTTTTTGTTTGTTTGTCCATTTATTTTTGGTGGGAGGAGGGGAGCATGACAACTGTCTTCAAGAATTTAAGAGCTTTCAACCAAAAGAGAAATTGAGGGCAATTTAGGATTGATGTCAAGAAAAAACTTGCACATCATTAGAGCTGTCCATGAGAGCAATCAACTGCTTGGAATTCCTCCTTCTAGATGCCTTTGATCAATGTCCTCATAGCTATAAGAACATGGATCTAGGCCTGGAAGGAAATCCCAGTGGTCATATAATCCAACCCCTTCATTATACAGGGGAGAAAACTGAGACCTATGGAGGCTAAGTGACTTGCCCAGGGTAGTAAGCATAAGAGTTAGGATTTCAGTCCAGGTTTTCTGACTCCAGAGCCAAGGGCTCATGCCATTGGACCTACCACATCAGGGTAGAGAAATGTGATATAAAAGATTTTCAGTCAGATCTGGGTTACACCAGATGGACTCCGAGGTCTCTCACAAATCTAAGGATCCAGGCCAGATGGGGAATATCAATTTTTCTCCTTGGATGATGTCAGACATCAACATAGCACAAAAGGGCAGGGAAGTGAGGGAGATAATAAATCATCCTATTTGTGTTATCATGGTCAGCTGACAGGGGTAAGGAGGTATGGAGACTCTGGATTTAGAGGAAGAAAGCTTTCCAATATCTGTTCACAGAGGTGCTAAGTAGGAGAGAGCAAAACTTTTGAAAAGTGGTGCTTTGATGTAGTGCTGGTCCAGGGTAGCTCGGCAAAGTGAACATGAAGTCAGCAAGATTTGGGTTTGAGGGCCATGTCCAGCACTTCCATTGGTGTAACCACAGGCAAGGCACTCACTCTCTCTGTTCATGAGTTTCCTTATCTGTAAAATAAGAACCTTTTTGGTACTTCTAGAGGGTTGTTGTGAGGCTCAAATTACATGACAAATACTACAAGTTCCCCACAATTTATAACATTATTAGACACCAGTCATTATCATTATCATTCCTGCATTCAACTGAAGTCAATTTAACAACTTTCATTCAGTTCCTATTATGGGTAAAACACTTTGCTGGGGTTACAAAAATAAAAATGATACAGCCCCTTCCTCTCAAGGCACTTGCCTTCTAATCCCTGAAAGAGTACAGATAAACATAATGGGAACAAAGGAATAAATGAATCTCATAAAACACAATTAATTCAGCAAGTCAGAGAAATGAATGAGTGCTGGCCTTAGAGTCAGGACAAGTTGAGTTCAAATCCTGCTTGAAACACTTAATAGCTGTGTAACCCTGGCCAAGTCACTTAACCTCTGTCAACCTCAGTTCTCTCATCTTTAAAACCAGGAGGTTGGACTGAATGGCTTCTAATTTCCTATCCAGTTCCAACCTCTGCTGCTAAGAAGTATTTATGAATTTCCTATTATGAGGGAGTATAGCATAGAGGACAGAGTAACTAGGGAGAGAGTATCTAGATTCCGAAGCAGAAAGGTCCGGGTTCAAGTATGATTTCTGACATATACTTGCTTTGACCCTGGGTAAGTGGCTTCACCTCTCAGCTCTCCAGGCGCTAATTAGATTTTTCAGAGAAGGAGCTCATTTGCATTGGGACAAAAAGTTCCAACAACCAATGAAGCCACAGGTCTGTTAAGGAAGAAACTGGAAAGGGAAAAGAGAAAAAGGAAAGCGCCAGAAGGGAAAGGGAGGGGAGTGGAAGAGAGGAAAAGAAAGGAAAAGACCAGGAAAAGAGGGGAAGGGGAAAAGAGGAATTAAGGGAAATAAAGGGAAGGGGAGTGAAGGAGAAGGGAGGGAAGGGAAGGATGAAAAGAAGAAAGAAAAGCAGAAGGCCCACTTCAGAGCTTTAGGAGACATCAAGTGCTGGAGTCCTGATATGAAATGTGAACCAACCAAAGAGACAGAGAATGAGCTGTCAGAAGGGTCTCTACTAGGAGAGTAATGTCACAAAAGCCCAGAGAAGAGTATCCAGGATGAGAGTGCTTGACAATGTCAAATACTGCAGAGAACTGAGGAAGAATGAACACTGGTAAAATAAACACAAATAAACAAAAAATGATATTATCCACTTAAAGATCATGGGGGGAGCAGTTTCAGTTCAGTGACCCCATATGAAGCCAAATCAAAACAGAATTGAGTAGAGAATGAGAAAAGGCAACAAGTACATACAACCTTTTTTGTGCATTGAGCCAAGAAATGGAGGAGAGATATAGGATGGCAGCTTTAGGTTCATTCCCCTAAAATGAGAGAGACTTGTGCAGGTTTTAAAACTTCCTTAAATGAAGGGACAAGTATATAGGAAGAGATTGATGATTAAAATTGAGTGAATAAGGAGGAAATATTCTAGAGGAATATGGATGGGAGAATACTGGGGCCACGGGCACATAGGCCAGGGTTGACTTTGGTGAAGAGATGATTCACCCATTATCAGAGATTGGAGTTAAAGAGAAGAGTGCTGGATGGTGCCAATGGATCTTAATATCAAGAGAAAAAGAGCAGGGGGCTCATGACCCGATGATCTCCATTTTTTTCTACTTTCAGTCATCAGAACCTCAGGCCCAAGACACTAATATTTCTTGCCCATTATAGAGTCAGGCCAGGAAGGTGGCTGGTAAAGACAAGCAGGTTTGTAAAGGGTGTGGGTAAAGCAATTGAAACCAAGTCATATGAAGGTCTCTGAAGAATTTTGCCTTATCCCCAGAAAGAAGAGGATTCAGGGAAAAGATAGTGGAAAATGAAAATCTTAGAAGGAATAGCAAGGGCTTGGTTTGAGAGAAAAGCCAAGATGCCACAAATCCCAGGACAACGACCTTTCCTGTCACCCCACCCCATCACATTTCTAACAACACTCATGCAAGATTATTGTAGAAGCATTCAAAGAAGTCACATATAATAGGTCAGAGATTAGAATGTATAAGAACTATATCTTCAATATGTACACATCAGTGTAGGGGCCTGCATTAGTATTATAATTAGATGGATGGAAAACGGTCCCCCCAAAACACCTAAATGTCTCTTTCAATTTCTCCATGCAATTTCCCATGGTGCCCAAAATTCTTATCACCAGTTACTCCTTCGAATTAAGGCATTGTCTCCCGGAGGCATTGTCCCCATGAAAACATAATTATATTATTTGAGAGTGGAGTGTCATTTGATCAGATTAGCTAAACACCACTTTGGCAAAGTGGAAGTTAGGGTCAAACAGCTGAGAAAGGTCCAGATGACAGGAAATTATGCAAAGAAGGTAGGTCTGGAAGGGCACCAAAATGGAGGGTTCTACGAAACATGTGCCTGGGGAAGTAGGAGATGATTAGAGCACAGGGATCATGGAGGACTGATGGTGAGAGGAATAAAGCTGCTAAGACAAAAGGAATTTTTGCCTACCTGCATGCACCAAAGCCAGCAACTCCCACCAGGCCATTATTTCTATAAATCACCAGCCCACAGAACATGACACAGCCTCGACAGGCCAGCATTTAAACCAAACAGCTAAGATCCTTGGGGTTTTCATCCAAATTAATCTTTCTTTTTCCTTCACACTAGATTAGAAAATAATGCAACATTTCATACACAATACTACATTGGACTTGGGGTCAGGGAAAGATCTGGGTTTAAATCCTACCTCAGATATTTACTAGCTCTTTGACCCTAGGGAAGTCACTTAACTTCTTTGGGACTCCATTTTCTCATCTAAGAAATAAAGGGGTTGGATTTGGTGACCTCTAAGGTCTCTTCCAGGTCTCAAGTTATTATATGTAATCCTATTATGTATGGAAAAGTACACAGGGCAAGGGTAAAACTCTTCAGGGTCATACACATTGTGTGGGAAGGGTGCTAGATTTGGAACCAAAAGACCAGAGTTCTAATTCTTCTTCTGTCATTAACTTTGCTTTGTAATTCTTAAAGCGCCATAGAAATGGGGGTTGTTATTATCATTAATTATGAAAATTAGAATGATGATGATATTATTAATATTAATAATATGTCTTCATTTTTTCAATGGAATTCAGATACAGATAACCCTGCAACAAGTCACCATCCTGCTATCAGGCTTTTTTTTAAATATAAAAGCAGGTGCTTAATTTTATGATGTAGACCAGAAGCACAATTTCTCTCTACTCATACAACCATCCTCCCCAGCTTGGTCCAGTCCCTTCTATAGGCAATAGAAATTTTAAACCTATTGGGTGTCTAACTGATATAGATAGGAGGGTCAGTGGGTGGGGAGAATACAAAAGAGGTTGTGTCTGGGTTGGCTCTTACCACTACTTCCCTCTACTATCATTCAGCTCTCACCGCTGGCTCCAACAAGCTGTAGCCTGCACAGTAGCCACATCCAAATAGAACCCTTGGTGAACAGGCTAAACTAGATTGAGAATAACCAAAAGGCCTTGTGCCCCTCATTGAGTTAGAGGGATATCCTCTACAAGCATGTAAAGACTTCCCACGGCCATGAAGGTGGCTGAAGCAGGCTCTGTGGAGTGCTTAGAGGTCAGGCATGGAAGACAACAAGGTCATACACTGCATCCTGGGTCACCTATAGTCATCATCTTGACTTGTCTTGCCTTTGGATTGTGATGACTCTGGAAGAGAGCATGAGGCAGATGACTTTGTGTAATTCTGCCTCACTTAAATCCAGTACACAAAGATATCACCCCAGTATGTCATTGGTCCTTTATGAAAACAAAGGATGCACAACTGTTTCGATAGCATCCTAATTGATATTCCTGCCTCCAGTCTCACCCCTTCTAAATCCATCATTCTTTTTTAAATTTTTTTTAATTTTTATTTATTTGTTTTTGCTATTTAATTTATTTATTTAACATATTTAGTTTTCAGCATTGATTTTCACAAGAGTTTGAATTACAAATTTTCTCCGCATTTCTACCCTCCCCCCCACTCCAAGATGGCATATATTCTGGTTGCCCTGTTCCCCAGTGAGCCCTCCCTTCTGTCACCCCACTCCCCTACCATCCCCTTTTCCCTTCCTCTCTTGTAGGGCAAGATAAATTTCTATACCCCATTGCCTGTGTATCTTATTTTCTAGTTGCATGCAAAAATATTTTTTTTGTTTTTGAACATCTGTTTTTAAAACTTTGAGTTCCAAATTCTCTGCCCTCTTCCCTTCCCAACCACCCTTTCTAAGAAGTCAAGCAATTCAACATAGGCCACATGTGTATCACTATGTATAACCCTTCCACAATACTCATGTTGTGAAAGACTAACTATTTTGCTCCTTCCCAACCCATCCTCCTTTATTGAATTTTCTCCCTTGACCCTGTCCCCTTTTGAAAGTGTTAGTTTTTGATTACCTCCACCACCATCTGCCCTCCTCTCCATCATCCCCCCCCCCTTTTTTAATCTTCTTCCCTCTTCTTTCCTGTGGGGTAAGATACCCAATTGAGTATGTATGGTATTCCTTCCTCAGGCCAAATCTGATGGGAGCAAGATTCACTCATTCCCTCCTCACCTGCACTCTCCACTCCTCCCACAGAGCTGCTTCCTCTTGCCACCATTATGTGAGATAATCCACCCCATTCTATCTCTCCCTATCTCCCTCTCTCAATATATTCCTCTCTCATCCCTTAATTTGATTTTATTTCTTTTATATATCTTCCCTACATCTTCAACTCACCCTGTGTCTGCTCTCTCTCTCTCTCTCTCTCTCTCTCTCTCTCTCTCTCTCTCTATATATATATATATATATATATATATATATATATATACACACACACACACACACATACATATATACATACATACACATTCACATATATACATATATATCTACATATATATATATATATATATATATATACACATAAACATATATATATATATGTGCATGTTCCCTTCAGTTACGCTAATACTGAGGTCTCATGAATCATATGCGTCATCTTTCCATGTAGGAATGTAAACAAAACAGTTCAACTTTAGTAAGTCCCTTGCAATTTCTTTTTCTTGTTCTTTTTCTTGATTACCTTTTCATGTTTCTCTTGATTCTTGTGTTTGAAAATCAAATTTTCTATTGAGCTCTGGTCTTTTCACTGAGAAAGCTTGAAAGTACTCTATTTTATTGAAAATCCATATTTTTCCTTAGAGCATGATACTCAGTTTTGCTGGGTAGGTGATTCTAGGTTTTAATCCTAGCTCCATTGACCTCTGGAATATCGTATTCCAAACCCTTCGTTCTCTTAATGTAGAAGCTGCCAGATCTTGTATTATTCTGATTGTGTTTCCACAATACTCAAATTGTTTCTTTCTGGCTGCTTGCAGTATTTTCTCCTTGATCTGGGAGCTCTGGAATTTGGTGACAATATTCGTAGATTTCTTTTTGGGATCTATTTGAGGAGGCGATCGGTGGATTCTTTCAATTTCTATTTTGCCTTGTGGCTCTAGAATATAAGGGCAGTTCTCCTTGATAATTTCTTGAAAGATGATATCTAGGTTCTTTTTTTAATCACGCCTTTCAGGTAGTCCAATAATTTTCAAATTGTCTCTCCTGGATCTATTTTCCAGGTCAGTGATTTTTCCAATGAGATATTTCACATTGTCTTCCATTTTTTCATTCCTTTGGTTCTGTTTCATAATATCTTGATTTTTCATAGTCACTAGCTACCACTTGCTCCAATCTTATTTTTAAGGTAGTATTTTCTTCAGTGGTGCGTTGGACCTCCTTTTCCATTTGGGTACTTCTGCCTTTCAAGGTATTCTTCTCCTCATTGGCTTTTTGGAGCTCTTTTGCCATTTGAGTTAGTCTGTTTTTTAAGGTGTTTTCTTCAGTGTATTTTTCAGTATTTTTGGGGGTCTCCTTTAGCAAGTCATTGACTTGTTTTTCATGGTTTTCTCGCATCCTTCTCATTTCTCTTCCCAATTTTTCCTCTACTTCTCTAACTTGCTTTTCCAAATCCTTTTTGAGCTCTTCTATGGCCTGGAACCAGTGCATGTTTTTCTGGGAGGCTTTTGTTGTAGGCTCTTTGACTTTGTTAACTTCTTCTGTCTGTATGTTTTGGTCTTCATTGTGACCAAAGAAAGAATCCAAAGTCTGAGACTGAATCTGGGTACATTTTTGCTGCCTGGCCATATTCCCAACCAACTAACTTGATCCTTGTGTTTTTCAGCGGGGTATGACTGCTTGTAGACTAAAGAGTTCTGTGTTCCACGTTTGAGGAGGATGAGCCAGCTCTGTCACACCAGCACTCCTCCTTCCCCAAGAACTCCCAACCCCGACTGGGCTTAGATCTTCAGCAGGCTGTGTGCACTCCTGCTCTGATCCGCCACTTAATTCCTCCCACCAGGTGGGCCTGGGGCTGGAAGCAACTGCAGCTGTAGCTGCCCCACCTCCACTGCCCTGGGGCTAACCGCGAACTCCTTCCACTCCCACAGCTTTTCCCACTAACCTTCTCCACTGTCTTTGGTGTTTGTGGGTTGAGAAGTCTGGTAACTGCTGCAGCTCACTCATTCAGGGCCCTAGGGTACGCTCCACCCGGCTTCTGGTCTGGTTGGTTCGTGCCGCTCATGCTGGGCTTTGCTCCGCTCCCAGCTCCCAGCTCCATGTGGGATAGACCTCACCCAGAGACCATCCAGGCTGTCCTGGGCTGGAGCCCTGCTTCCCTCTGCTGTTTTGTGGGTTCTGCAGTTCTAGAATTGGTTCAGAGCCATTTTTATAGGTTTTTGGAGGGACTCGGCAGGGAGCGCATGCTAGTCCCTGCTTTCTAGCTGCCATCTTGGCTCCACCCCCCTAAATCCCTATCAGGCTTTTTAAAAAAAAAAAGATTCTTTGGATTATTGCACTGTGGAACAAAATAGCTCATTTTTTTTTATAGTTTGGTAACAGGATTAGTATGGTCCATAGGCTCAACAAAACTCTACTCAGTATAATTCAAAGAGCAGGCAGGACAATAGAGATGGCATGCACCTCATATTTCTCCCACATGATCTTGACTTCCTCTGCTAGGGAGGAATTGTGAAAAACAATTGTTTCCTGTAGTCTGAAGATTATAAGTACCATGCAGGGTGACATCTATGAAAAATGCTGTTATAATGTTTTTAAGGACCAGTGTAAGTTTCGTGTATTTGTCGGCAATGACTTGAGGAATAATTGTCTGGTTGCACTAATATTTATTGGGTAAGGTCTCCAGGATTTATTGAGGTCTGCAATAGTAATATAGGAATTTGTCTTCCAAAAGTCCAAAGGAGAGAATGAGTTTCTAATGCTTAATAACCAACAGGGCAAGTCTTGCTAGGTTTTCATTAAGTGATGAATTTTTAGAACATGGAATGTTGGAGTTGGGAAATGACTTTGAGTATTAAATGTTTGAATTCAAAGAGACCTAGAAAATGGCAAAGCTAAGAATGATCTTAGAATAGAGAAGGTCAGCTGGGAGGTATCTTAGATGATAGAATGTGAGAGGTAGAGGCAACTCTGGGACACAGAAGGTCAGAGCTGGAACGACAATTAGAATATAGAATGTCAGAGCTGCAAAATATCTTAGAGTACAAAATATCAGAGCTAGGTGGGCCTTAAAAAAGAATATTAGTGCTGGGAGGAACCATAGAACATAAAATCTTAGATCTGGTACAAGTCTTACAATACAGAATGTTAGGGTTGGGAAGGACAATGTTGTTGTATTCTTGTTGCTGCTGCTGTTGTTCAGTCATGTCCAACCGCTTGTGACCCCATAGACCATAGCACATGAGATCTTTCTATCCTCCACCATCTCTTGATGTCTGTCCAAGCTCATCTTCATTCTTTCCATGACACTATCTATCCGCCTCAATCCTCTGCCATCCCCTTTTCCTTTTGCCTCCAATCTTTCCCAAAATCAAGGTCTTTTCCAATGAGTCCCATTGGAGCTTGAAAAGGCTTTGGGTCATAGATTTCCAGAAGAGGATGGTGCCTTAGAACACTGAGCTGGAAGTGTCCTTAGAACTCTGCATGTCAGAGCTGGGAGAAGCTTTTTAGAATGCAGAATGTCAGGCAGGGGAGAGGGGGAGAACAGTAGAACCTGGGAGGTCAGAACTGAAAAGGAGTTAAAAGGGAATTCATTCACATCTGTCATTTTGTTAAGGAGTGAACACTTTCCCAAAGCCTGTTAGCAGCTCTTCATTTTCTAATTCTAAAGTCTAAAATTACCAACAAGCCTATCTCTCCATGTGTTTTCAGGGTGTAACAAGCAGGGCTACTACTAGACTTTCACTTGTATTTGGAGACTGTCGGCCAAGCAATTTGGTAGGGTTCAGAGATTTTACCTCCTATCCCAGCAGATGATGCTGTTATCATTCTCTCTCAGGGCGAAGAGATACATACAGCAGGGAAATCCATCATTGAATGAATACTGGCATCCTTCATGGAAACAGAGACAGGACATAGAAACAACGGGGCCATCTATTCTCAACAAGCTCTGGAATGATGAGAGTCACAGGCACTTTAGAAATGCTTCTTTCTCATTTTAAGTATCAGTGAACAATTACTTCCCTCTCTTGGCATATGGCTATGCATTCTCCAACAGTGGCCTGATATCTCTGCAATAAACCTGCTCCTCTCATCAAACTAGGTGGCACAGTGGATAGACTGCTAGGTCTGGAGTCAGGATAGTGTGACTTAAAGTCTGGTCTCAGACATTTACTTAGTTGTATGACCCTGGGCAAGTCACTTCCCTGTCAGCCTCAGTTTCCTCAACTGCAAAAAAGGAATAATAGTGTCTATTTCACAGGGCTATCATGAGGATCAACTAAAGTAATATTTGTAAAGTACTTAGAACAGTGCTTGATAAGTAAGAGGTATTATATAAATGTGTAATCTTTTCCCTTCTCCCTCATATGCTACAGGCTCAGCTATATGATAATAGTGGGAAGATCATTTCCAGTCAGAATAGCTAGGTTTGAGACTTGGCTCACCCTGTGTGATCTCAGACAAAACATTTAATGTCTCTGTTCCTCCTTTGGCCTATATAAAATGAGGAGGGCAGTCAGCTTAGAACATTTCATTTCTCATCTAACTATACTCCTTTCAGCTCTTTTCTATCCTTTCCCCTCAATAGGTACTTTCCCTGTCCCTTGCCCCTACCCCTGTAGCACCAATGTGATACAAGCAGCAGCTGCAGCTGCTATGAATATGCCAGCATAGTTCTGAATTGCAAAATATAAGACTCTATTCAAAAAAGACAGAACCAAAACATTTATTCCAAAACCAGAAAGCCAAATCCATCATAGCAACAAAGAAATCTATACACATTATCAATACAGGGGACACTGCCATACCCAAGACTTCCCTCAGACTCCCTTAAGCAAAATTTTTTTTCTTCTCTCTCTCTCTCTCTCTCTCCTTCTCTCTCCCCTCCTTTCTCTCTTCTCTTCATCTCCCTCTCATCTCTCTTCCCCTTTGTCTCTCTCCTTTTATTTTTCTCCCTCTCTCTCCACACCTTTTTTTCTCTTCCTTCTTTCTCTCCCTCTCCCTTACCCCCCCCTTCTTCTATCTCTCCCTCCCTCCCTCTACCTCATCCTATCCTTTTCTAGATATGATTAACACGGAAAAAGGAAAAGAAAGCAATAAAACCTTTTGGAAAGTAGGTACTATCCAGTAAAGACTCCTTCAACTCAGTTGAAAAAACATAAAAATATTAAAAGTCAGAATTTTTCCCCTTAGACTGCACACTTATGAACAGAGTACACACAATGAACAAATTAAATTCAACTAATATTTACAAAGTGCTTAATGCATGCAAAGCATTGCATTGTTTTTGGGAAAACAAAGACAAAAACAAAACTGTCCCTTTCCTTGAGGATCTGATGCTCCACTAGGCTAATAACATGAATGCAGATTACTGTAGTCAAATACAAATGACATACAAAATAATTTCAAAGGGAAAAGACCTACACGTGTTGAGAGATCAGAAATATTTTGGGGTCAGAAACACCCCCTCAGCTGTGGTTTGAAGACAAACATCAAATGGGTTTCAACAAATGAAATCAAATCAATGAAGCATGCATTTGCAATTCACAAGATGATTTTTCTTGTGCTAATTCATGAATGCATTCATCCATTCAGTGAGTAAGGTTCTGGGGCACAGTAATGAAAATAAGAACTAACATTTATGTTGCTCTTACTATATGGTAGGCGCTGGGCTAAGCAATTTTTATAAATATTATCTCATTTGATCCTCACAACAACCCTGGGAAATAAGTATCATCATTGTTCCCATTGTACATTTGAGGAAACTGAGGCAAGAAGTTGTTAAATGATTGCCCAGAGTCGCACAGATAATAAGGGAAAGTATTTGAACTCAGCTCTTCCTAACTCCAGACTGCTGCATCATCTAGCTGTTACTGTAAAAGATTACTCTTATAGATAACCAAAAAAATACACTGTCACATATTGAATAAAGATTCGGTATCAGAACAGAAAAGGAAAATGATAAATGCTGGAAGGGATGTGGAAAAATTGGTGCACTAATGCACTGTTGGTGGATCTGTAAACTAGTCTAGCCATTCTCGAGAGCAATTTGGAACTATGCCCGAAGCGTTATAAAACTGTGCATACCCTCTGGTCCCATAATACCACTTACTAGATCTGTTTCTTAAAGAAATCAAATAAAAAGGAGAAAAGGGTCCATATGTACAAAAATACTTATAGCAGCTCTTTTTGTGGTGCAAAATATTTCGAAATTAAGGGGATGCTCCTGAGTTGGAGAATGGATGAACAAGTTGTGGTAATTTGATTAGGATGGAATACTATTGCTATATAAGAAATGACAAGTAGGATGCTTTCAGAAAAACCTAGAAAGACTTACATGAACTGATGCAAAATGAAGTGAGCAGAGCCAGAACCAAAATAACATTGTACACAGTAATAGCAATATTGCATGACAATCAGCTGTGAATGACTTAGCTATTCTCAGCAATATGAAGATCTAAGACAATTCAGAAGGTCTCATGATGGCAAATGCTCTCCACCTCCAAACAGAGAACTGATGAGCTCTGAATATGGATTGGAGTATCTATTTTTCACTTTCTTTATTTTTCTGGCTTTTTCGGAAATATATTTTGCATGATTTCATATATATATATATATATATATATATATATATATATATATATATATATATATATATATATATAATTGATATCAAATTGCTTTTCTTCTCAAAGAGTGGGGGAAGGTGGGAGGGATGGATAAGAAAGAGGGGGAGAGAGAGAGAGAGAGAGAGAGAGAGAGAGAGAGAGAGAGAGAGGAGGGGTGAGAGTGAGAGAGAGAGAGAGAGAGACAGAGAGAGACAGAGATATTCAGTATCAGGAAGACCTTTTAGACCTGCCTCTGACACATGCTAACTAGGTGACCTAGGGCAAGTCAACCTCTCAGTGTCCCCCCAAAATTCATGAAGACTATAAATTGCCAAAGAGGCACCTCTCTGTGTTGGTGCTGGTGGAAGGAATTTCCTCAATGAGAGTTGTCTGTGCCAATGAAATCAAAGGGTTACAGGGCTTCCCGTATTCAACCTGGTATGTGCTAAGTGTTTTTTTTATGACAAATATGATCTCATTCAATCCTCACAACAACCTGCAAGGTAGGTACTGTTATTATCTTCATTTTACAGTTGAGGAAATTGAGGCTGACAGAGGTGAATTGACTTGCCAATAGTCACATGGCTAGTAATGGTCTGAGGACAGTTCCCAGTCCCAGTGCTCAATCTATGATTCCATCAGGTGTCTAGGTTAGATGGCCTCTGAAATTCCATTCAACTCTGAGATTCTATGATTCTTGGATTTATTTTTTTCTTTGAAACAGTATTTTATTTTTTCCAATTATACATAGAGACAATTTTTAAAGTTCATTTTTTAATAAAATTTTGAGTTTCAGATTTTCTCCCTCCCCTCCCTCCTCCCTGAGATGGTAAGCAAATTGCCGTATTAACTGCCATATCAAACATATTTCCACATTAGTCACATTGTGAAAGAAGAAACAGAACAAAAGGACAAAACTAAGAAAAAATAAAAAAAGTGAAAATAACCTGCTATGAGCTGCATTCAGAGTCCATTGGTTCTTTCTCTGGATGTGGATAACATTTTCCATAATGTCTTGGAATTGTCTTGGATCTTTGTACTGTGGAGAAGAGCTAAGTCATTCATAAATAATCATCACACAATGTTGTGGTTACTGTGTACAATGTTCTCCTATTTCTGCTCATGTCATTCAGCATCAGTTCATGTGAGTCTTTCTAGGTTTATCTGAAATCCACCTGCTCATCATTTCTTATAGCATAATAGTATTCCATTATACTCTGTATAGCACAACTTGTTCAGCCATTCCTCAATTAATGGGCATCCCCTCAGTTTCCAATTCTTGGCCACCACAAAAAGAGCCAATATGCATGTTGTTGTTCATGTAAATCTTTTTCCCTTTTTCATGATCACTTCAGGATATAGATCTAGTAGTGGCTTTGCTAGATCAAAGGGTATACATAGTTTGATTGACCTTTGGACATAGTCCCAAATTGTTCTCCAGAATGCTTGGATCAGCTCACAACTCCATCAACAATGCATTAGGGTCCTAACTTTCCCACATTCTCTCCTCATTTTCCATTTCTGACATATTGGGCAATTTGATAGGTGTGAGGTGGTACATCAGAGTGGTTTAAATTTGCATTTCTCTAATCATTAGTGACTTAGAAAATTTTTATATGACAACAAATAGCTTTGGTTTCTTCATTTGATAACTGCCTGTTCATATCCTTTGACCATTTATGTGATTTATTTCTAATAATAAAATATTTTCTCCTCCCTGCTCCCCAAGTGAGATTTGTGTAATACACTCAAAAAGTTGTTATTATTTTTTTGATTGATGACCTGCAGTGAGGCAGAATCTTTAAATAGCCCATTACATTTTATGACAATACCCTCAACCCCTACTAGAGTGCCTGGCATATAGTGGGACTCAATAAATGCTATCTTATTGGTTAATTAAGCCAAATAATTATGAACATTAAATGTATGAATGTGGTAATGGGATTCCTTTGTCTTACAATAGGGCCTTGCAAACAGAAGGATTTATCACAAGGCCCTAGACCAGTGGTTCTCGGAGTTTGTTCTCAGGACTCATTGGGGACCCCAAGGTTTCTTGTGGGGTTCACAAGCTCACTTCTATTTTATACCAAGAAGTTTTTATTTCTAATATAATAAATATTGATAGATAAAACCCAATGAGCAAAAGCCCTTTGGAAGGCCCTCAATAATTTTCAAAAGTGTAAAGATTCCTCAGTTTCCTCATCTGTTAAATGAGGATAATACCTGTATGTCACAGGGTTGTGTGGTTAAAATAAAATAATAAATAAATATTTATTTTTATTAAATAATATATTTATTATTAAATAATATTAATTAAATAATAAATTTAATAGTAATTGGATAATACTAGCATAAGTACAATATATACTGTGTAATACAAACATATAATTAATATAACATAGATATGATAATATAATTAGTTAAGTATAATAAATAAAATAATAAAATGAGATAATGTATATAATACATTTCAAAACTTAGCTAGATATATGAATGGCCGCCATTATTATTCTGCCTCACCCACCTCTGTTCCCATTTCCCCTTCACTCTAAACTCCCATAGGCTTGTCGCTCTTTTGTTACTTAATGCCTGTGTTAGATCTACTGTAAAAGATAAAGTACAGATAGCATTGGGGGGCAGAGCCAAGATGGCGATGGGAAAGCAGGGATGAGCTTAAACTCTCCCCCAAATCCCTCCAAACACCTGTAAAAAATGGCTTTGAACAAATTCTAGAGCTGTGGAACCCAAGAAATAGCAGAAGGAAACAGGTCTCCAGCCCAGGAGAGCCTGGATGGTCGCTGGGAAGGGTCTATGGCACGGTGCTGGGAGCAGAGAGCAGCCCCACGTGAGCCACACCAGGACAGACCGGACCTGGAGTCAGCCATCAGAATAGGCCCTAGGGCCATGGATCATTGCACTTTGGCAGTTACCACACTTCTCAACCCACAAATGCCAAAGACCAAGTTAGTGGGAAATTGCAGGATCGAGTTGAGACCAGTTGGGCCACCAGCCCTGGGGGTGGCAGAGGTGGTGCAGCATTGGTGGTGGCAGCAGCAGGTAGCTCCTGAGGCTGCTAACAGAGTTCCAGCATCAACTGCTTCCCAAGTTCCTGGATCACACAGTGGGAGGAATCTGGTGGCAGATCAGAGCGGGAGTGCAAGGAGGACTTTGTGGGCACAAAGGAAGGTTCTCTTGCTGTGCCCTGCCTCCATCTGGACTGCAGTCCTGGTTGGTAGTTCTTGGGGGAGAAGGAGCACTGCTATGACAGAGTTTGGTGTGACAGTGGACTAGAAGTAGCTCTGAAAACAGCAGCACAAGGTCCCTAAAATTGGGACAAAGTACTCTCTCCTCTACAAGTAGTCATACACTGACAAAAAGCTCAGGGGTCAAATAGTTGGCTGGGAACATGAACAGGCAGCAAAAACAAACTCAGACTCAACCTCAAACTCTAGATTATTTTTTTGGTGACAAAGAAGATTAAAACTTACAACCAGAAGAAGTCAATAAAGTCAAAGAGCCTGTATTGAAAGCCTCCAAGAAAAATATGAATTGGTCTCAGGCCATGGAAGAGCTCAAAAAGGATTTGGAAAAGCAACTGAGAGAAGCAGAGGAAAAATTGGGAAGAGAAATGAGAGAGATGCAAGAAAACCATGAAAAACAAGACAATGACTTGCTAAAGGAGACCCAAAAAATACTGAAGAAAATAACACATTAAAGAATAGACTAACCCAAATGGCAAAAGAGCTCCAAAAAGTCAATGAGGAGAATAATGCCTTGAAAGGCAGAATTAGCCCAATGGAAAAGGAGGACCAAAAGACCACTGAAGAAAATACCACCTTAAAAATCAGATGGGAGCAAGTGGAAGCTAGTGACTTTATGAGAAATCAAGATATTATAAAATAGAACCAAAGAAATGAAAAAATGGAAGACAATGTGAAATCTCATTGGGAAAACTACTGACCTAGAGAATAGATCCAGGAGAGATAATTCAAAAGTTATTGGACTACCTGAAAGCTGTGATCAAAAAAAGAGCCTAGAAATCATCTTTCAAGAAATTATTAAGGAAAATTGCCCTGATATTCGAGAGCCAGAGGTTAAAATAGAAATTGAAAGAATCCACTGATAACCTCTTAAAAAAGATTCCAAAAACAAAACTCCTAGGAACATTGTCACCAAATTCCAGAGTTCCCAGGTCAAGGAGAAAATACTGCAAGTAGCCAGAAAGAAACAATTTGAATATTGTGGAAACATAATCAGAATAATACAAGATCTAGCAGCTTCTATATTAAGGTATCGAAGGGCTTGGAATATGATATTCCGGAGGTCAAAGGAGCTAGGATTAAAACCAAGAATAACCTACCCAAAAAAATTGAGTATAATGCTCCAAGGCAAATATGGATTTTCAATAAAATAGATGACTTTCAAGCTTTCTCAATGAAAAGACCAGAGCTGAATAGAAAATTTGACTTTCAAACACAAGAATCAAGAGAAGCATGAAAAGGTAAACAAGAAAGAGAAATCATAAGGGACTTAGTAAAGTTGAACTGTTTTGTTTACATTCCTACATGGAAAGATGATGTGTGTGATTCATGAGACCTTTCTCAGTTTTAGGGTAGTTGAAGGGAATATACATATATATAGACAGCAGGCACAGGGTGAGTTGAATATGAAGGGATGATATCTAAAAAAATAAAATAAATTTAAAGGGTGAGAGGAATATACTGAGAGAAGGAGAAAGGGAGAGATAGAATGGGGTAAATTATCTCACAAAAAATGGCAAGAAAAAATAGTTTTGTGGGAAGGGAAGAGGGGGCAGGTGAGGGGGAATGAGTGAATCTTGCTCTCATCGGATACAACTTGAGGAAGGAATAACACACATACTCAACTGGGTATCTTACTCCACAGGAATGTAAGGGGAAGGCAATAAAAAGGGGAGAAGATAGAAGGGAGGACAGATGGGGGAGGAAGTAATCAAAAGCAAGCACTCTTGAAAGGGGACAGGGTCAAGGGAGAAAATTGAATAAAGGGGGACAGGATAGGATGGAAGGAAATATAGTTAGCCTTTCACAACATGAGTATTGTGGAAGTGGTTTACATAATGATACATATGTGGCCTATGTTGAATTGCTGGCCTTACTAGGGAGGGTGTGTGGGAAGGGAAGAGGGGAGAGAATTTGGAATGCAAAGTTTTAAAAGCAGATGCTTAATAAAAGTTGTTTTTGCATGCAACTGGGAAACAAGATATATAGGGAATACGGCAAAGAAATCTATCCTACCTTACAAGAAAGTAAGGGGAAAGGGTATGGGGAATGGAGTTGGATGACAGAAGGGAGGGCTAACTGGGGAATGAGGCAATCAGAATATATGCCATCTTGGAATGGGGGGGAGGGTAGAAATGGGGAGAAAATTTGTAACTCACAATCTTGTGGAAATCAATGTTGAAAACTAAAATATTAAATAAAAATGATAAAATTCAAAAAAAGATAAAGTACAATACAGAGAGAGATTATAAACATATACATTCATACATACACACATACATCCTATATGTATGTATGTATATGTATATACACATGTCATACACAAAAAGAGTTCAAAAGGCCATGAGAGCAAAAAGGATGTACACCAGTATCCTAGATGATTGTAAAAGTATATCCTTCCCTTTCTTCTCAATCGCCTGGAAGACTTCATAAGTCCTCTCAACAATTTGTTACTTAAACATGCTTTCTGAGAAGAATCTAGTTCAAGATCATAGCAACATGAATATAGATTTTAATGTAGGTTATACAACATAAACTAGTCCAATTCCATTCTTTTCCAGATGAGGAAACTGGAACAAAGTGTGCTGACTTCTTGTCCAAGGTCTTTCAGGTACTAAGTGGCAGAAACAGGATTCAGACCCACTTCGACTACACACAAATCCTTCATTCTTTCTACTATACCATGCTGTCTCTCAGAGTTAAGAGGAAGTCTAGACTCAGCTGCCCATCTTCCATCTCAAATCAACAAGAAAGGTGCTCAAAATACTTTAGAAAATAGCAACAGAGAGACATAGAAAATGAAGTATGTCACTAAAAAAGTGATTTTTAAAAAATTATTTAATTTTTAGTGTATGAAATAAAACAAGTATTCCCATAACATAGTATACTAAAAAAGACGATTGCAGTGAAACTGAAAATATATTACTACAATCTGCTTTTTTAAAATATGTATAATAGTTATCATATAAATTTCATTTCTTTCCCTTTTTTCCTTCCTCCCCCCACCCCACCCTAGAAATGACTACCATTAGACACAACCGGAAAAATATGTATAAAATTATTCTATACATATTTCTACTTATAAGTTCTTTCTCTGAATGGTCAAGGGATATGAATAGGCAGTTTTCAGAGGAAGAAATTAAAGATATCTATAAGCATATGAAAAAATGCTCAAAATCACTACTGATTAGAGAAAGGCAAATCAAAACAACTCTTAGGTACCACATCTCTCCTGTCAGATTGGCTAAAATGACAAAACAGGAAAATGATAAATGCTGGAGAGGATGTGGGAAAATTGGAACATTATTACCTTGTTGGTGGAGTTGTGAACTGATCCAGCCATTCTGGAGAGCAATTTGGAACTATGCCCAAAGGGCTATAAAAATGTTCATACCCTTTGACCCAGCAATAACACTTCTAGGGTTGTATCCCAAAGAGATCACACAAGTGGGAAAAGGATCCATATATACAAAAATATTTATAATGGCTCTTTTTGTAGTAGCAAAGAATTGGAAATCAAGGGGATGCCCATCAATTGGGGAATGGTTGAACAAGGTGTGGTATATGAAGGTAATGGAATACTATTGTGCTATAAGAAATGGGGATGATACAGACATCATAAAAACCTGGAAAAACCTACATGCTGAGTGAGTGGAGAAGAGCCTGGAGAACATTATACACAACCACAGATATATGGATTCTGTGACAACTAACCCTGTAGACTTTGCTCTTCTCAGCAACACAAGGTGCAAAGACAACTCCAAAGGACTCACAATGGAGAATGCAATCTACATCCAGGGAAACAACTATGGAGTCTGAATGGAGATGGAGGCACACTTTATGCTCTCCTTTTTTCACCTTTTTTTTCTCTTTTGTTTTTGTTTTTGTTTTTGGGTCTTTTGGTTCTGTTTCCTCTTTCTCATGATTCATTGCTTTGGTCATAATTCTTCTTCACAACTTGACTAGTGTGTTATACGTAGAAGATATATCCAATTCCATGTCATCTTGGGGAGGGAGGGGATGGGGGGAAAACCTGGAACTCAAAATTATGTAGAACCAAGGGCTGTAATCTAAAAATAAAAAAAAAATCTCAAAAAAGTTCTTTCTCTGGATGTAGATAGCATCTTTATTCATATGTCCTTTATTTTTAATGTGTTATTTATCATAGTCAAAATGATTATATTTTAGGTGATTTTTATATAAAATATGATATTAGAATTCTTCAATGATCCATCCTGCTGGTGTTCTGTTCCTCACTGCCCCAACCAGCCAGCCCAGGTTATGCTGGCCTGAGACCATAATCCTATGTCCTTCATTTGCTATAGTACTGGTCATTATCTCTTGGAGGTAACCCTTTGGTAACATCCCAGGCAGACATCTTACATAATTAGGTTCAGGCCAGTGAGGCAGATCTACTCTAGCACTCAACGTGGAGGAAGTGGGTGGCTAAGGAGAAAGGCGAGGTAGAAAAGGCCTAGTTGCAGAGTCCTCTTAGGGTTTCCTCTATGCACGTATTCTAATTGGACCCTCTACTGATTCTTCAATGGGTTGTGGACTGTGATGGTGATCAGCCAGAGATAGGACTTTAGGATGTAGTCTAAATATAGAAAAAAAGTTGGGAGCTGGACATGAGGGAAGGGCCCAGAAACAAAAGTTTATATCAACTAAGACAATACAGGAGAAGGCATATAATTGCTTAGAAAATGGAAAACAAGGTTGAGGAAAAAAGACCAGTTGCAAAGGCTTCTAAGAGTTTTCCATCAGGAGTATCCCAGGAGAATCTCTCTTCACCCTTTTGTAATTTGATGCTATGAATCTGACCAGCTCTGGAGGGACACTACAGACAAAATTAGGTTGGCATCTATGAAGAGAGTAGAGCTCATAAGATTGTGGCTGGGAAAAGTGGATAAGAAGTCCCACTAAAGAAACCTCTCCAAGTCACTCTGTGGCAGAGGCCTAGCTGGTGATCCTGCTCTTTGAGGACCACAGACCTAACCACTGTGGTATGAAGAAAAGAGAGTACAGATTGCAAATAGCAGGAGTTAGGGATGGAGCACAGCAATGCTGGATGTATTTCAAAGCTACCTGGTACAAAACAGAAGGGACTGGTGATTAAAAAGTCCCATTATATCAAGGAAATAATTGAAAAATCCAGTAGAGAGACTGATTTTAAAATCTGATTAAAAAGTAACAAAGGAGGAAAAATGAGTGTTTTTCCAAAAAGTTGACACAAGGAGCAGGTATTTTACAGTGAAAGGAAAGAGTCCAAAATGTCCAAAGAAAGTGAAATGTTATGATGCAAGTCCACAGAACTGGCCAAGGAACAATTCCAAGAATATCAGGAATGGTTTGAAGGGGCTCTTATAGAATAAAGTGACAAAATGAATGGAATAATGACATAAATCAGAGCTCTCAAGAAAGAAATTAAGGTAAGAGACATTAGGTACAATGAAAGAGACACTCTAAAACAAGGAATTCTGTGAAAAGGAAAATAGAATTAAAACATAAAAATACAAAGGAGAAGGAAATTAATTGATCAAAATAAAAAAAACTGATTGAGAGGAAATACATAATTATTAAGCACCTACTATGTTGTCAGGCAGTGTGCTAAGTACTTTATAAATATACACATATTATGCTGGATAGAGATTGACTATTAGGAAGTATCTCATTGGATCCTCACAAAAACGGCTTGAGGAAGAAAAAAAATTGAAAGTTCTATTTTAAAAGGGAATTCTGAATATGAAGATAGGACTTAGGGACATAACTGGAGTATGATGAATGTTCTAGCACAGCCACAATAAGAAAAAATACATTAAATATCACAGTTCAGAAAATCATGGAGGAAAAAATTCTTGAAAGCAACAACACTGGAAATAGCTAGAAAAGCTCAGCTCACAAGAATGTACAGAGAAACAACAGAAAGAAACCCCAAGTTTAAGTCACCAAGAAAAATTATGCTCAAACTTCAGAATGGATATTTCAAACACTAAATACTATAGGAAAAGAAAAAGAAGTTTCATATTCCAAGGAGAACCAATAAGTATCATTCAAGATTGTTCTTTGTTTATGAGAGAAAAGGGAAAGTTATTATATGGAATATGAAATTAAAAAAAAGGAATTCATTTGGCATTCCTAAAATAACATAATCTTAAAATCAGAATTTATTCAACAATGCAAAAAATGGCATGTACAGAAAAAGGGAAGGATTTGAATCACTCTTTTTAAAAAATAAAGCCATTAATATTTTTAACATACAAACTCATCAAGCAGAAGAAAAATTTAAATAAGGTAAAATAGCTGTAAAAACGTAGCTATCAGTGAAAGGCTAAAAAATTAAATAAATATCTTCATGCAGCTAAGATGACACAGAGCTAGAAGTGTGAGAGTTTCTAGCTTGTTTCTTTTGTGATTTTTTTTCTCCTTAGGAAACTCTCAAATTTCCTGAAAGAAATTGAGGGAATGAAGAGCAAACATCTAAAGACAAAGGAATGAAGAAGAAAGACATAAGGTAGTAAAACAATTCAATTGAGTAGGAGGAAAAGTGAATTAACAGTTTATGGACCAAAAATAGATGTTCTCTCATCAAATAAGGATCTTTGGTGGTTGGATAAAACATTCTCCTCTCAGTGAGCATGCAGAATGTTGAGAGATGGGAATACTTGAGAAGATTGGTCATGACTGGAGAGGAAATATGGATGAGAGGCTTTTGGTCTCTCTACCTCTTAGAGACTTGGAAATAATGCATATAATCCACATAGAGATTGAAGATGAGGGGAGGTCTGAGAAAGAAGACTGAGAGTCAGGTCCTGCCCATAGAGAACATCTTGCAGAAAGATTCCATGAGAGGAGGAAGAACCACAAGAGAGTGTTGCAACATACTCCATTTGTAGGTGATAATAAGGGAATGGAATACGCAGGATTGGGATGCTTCATGATTATAATAGCTACAAGAGATGGAGTATGCTCCCAGGGACTTCCTCACAAGTGGGGGAAGAATTGATTGTGCTCTCTGGTGTTGTGTGCTGTTCAGGGTGGGGGGTGGACATGAGTTCAAAGGAGTAGTGCTGAGATATCAGGCAAGTAATAGGATTTGATCCCATGGACTTATGAGAGAAAATGCTCTACATTTCACCCCATATCTGATTTCATGAATACTAATCCTGGAAATGAGTCTTCTGAGAATAAAGTGAGGAGAAGTGAATGGGAGAGGAGAGAGGAAGGGAGGAAGAGAACAAAGGAAAAAGGCAAGGCGGGAGAGAGAGAAGAAGAACAGAGAGGAAGGGAAAAGGAGGGAAAGGAAGAAGAGAGAGGGGAAGAGAAAGGGAAACCTTTAATTACACTAGAGGATGGAAAAGAGTACAGTTTACATTCCCAGGTGTTCCAATAAATATAAGGCTAACAGAGAGAAATAGAAATAATTAAACATAAAGTCCATGAAGGAGTGACAAGATTCTAAAATTGCCTTGATGGACATCTCCTATAATGTATAAGGGAGTGGAATTAAAGCAACATTTCATTGCAAGAAGCAAGAGAATTGTGTGGATTCTGAGATCTGGAGGGCCAGCTAGGTAGCAGAGTAGATAGGCCCAGAGTCAGGAAGTCTCCTCTTCCAGAGTTCAAATATGGTCTCAGATCCTAACTGCTCTTGTGAACCTGGGCAAATCACTTCACCCTGTTTGCCTCAGTTTCCTCATCTGTAAAATAAGCTGGAGAAGGAAATTGGAAAACCACTCTATTATCTTTGCCAAGAAAACCTCAAATAGGGTCATGAATAGTCAGACATGACTGAAAGAACTGACCAAGAACAACAATGGAGATCTGCAGTGTTTAGGGGAATTCAGTCTTACATTCTCATTTGAGCTATAATATGAAAGGATTTGATATTTATTTTTAAGAAAAATAAGATTTTTACAGTGAAAATAAAGGAATGGAATAAAATCCATTAAGTCTTAGGTGACTAAGAAAAGCAAAAGTTACAAATGTGATCTCAGATATAGCCAAAAATAAAATTTATCTTAGGGAAACTAGAGTGAATTTTAAAAAAGACTTCATATTACATATTGTTAAGAAAAGTTCAAAAAAAGATAGCTCAAGAACTGACCAAAAATATATGACCAAGAGCTATACACCAATAGATAAGTGATTAAAATATATAGATGTTTTTAAAATATTCATTACCACATGAAATTAGACTCTACATCACAAACAATGAGAGGAATTCAAATTGATACAACTCTGAGGTTTCACCTCATACCCACAAAATCCCAAGGACCAAGACGTTGAACTGTCATTGGATTTGAAGTCAGACTGCCTTAGTTTAAATCCCACCTCAGAACCTGCTAATTGCAAGTTCTTGGGAGACTCACTGAATTTCTCTGATCCCCAATTAACTCATCTGTAAAATGAAATTAGACATGTTGACCTCTAATGTTTATTTTTTCTATTTCCAATTCTATGCTCCTATGAACCCCCAAACTATATCTGTCCCATGTGACAGAGTTCCTGCTGCAAGTTGGATGGGAGAGTTAAAAAAAAACAAGTTGGAGGCATATATAAATGAGGTTCAATCAATACTTCAGAAAAAGATTTATAAAAGAGGAAAAAAAATGTGGTATTCTCATCTTAGTTATTTTCTATGTTGTCCAAAACTTCTCAATTTCATTTAGAAATAAGTTGGGATCATTTTCAGTAGCCGTATAATCCAAGCCAGACCTCAAAAAGAAGTCCTGCTATGACACTCCAGACAAAAGATCATCCCACCTATGCTTGGAGACCTCCAGTGAAGGGAAACTCACTACCATTAGGGTCATTCCATTCAATTTGGGGTCAATTCTAATTGTTAGCCCAGTTCCTTGAACATACTGATTAATAAATGATTGTTGACTGGTTCATTATTTAGGAATGCGTTAGGTTTTTTTTTTTTTCTTTCCAGACATCAAGCCTAAATTTTCCACTTTTGCTGTCCATTGCTACTGATTTTTCCTTCTGAAGGTAAACAGAATGATTATAATCTGTCTTCTATAGTACGACCCTTTGCTACTCTACCACATCCCCATTCATTCTCTTATTACACCATAGTTTGTTTAATTTATAGGAAAAATCTTGAGAGAAGCCCTCTGGGGTATTTTTTGGGAACACATGACAAGTTGTTACATAGGATGAGAATGGATGAACTGGGTCAGAATCTGAACCATTGGAGTGGACAGACCTACACAGATTAGATCATGGATTCATCCAAAGATAGATGTAAAAGATTGTATATTCCCAGGTTCAAGGTGTGCCCTCATTCCAGGTTTTCAAGGAACTTCCACACACATACATCCAAGGGGTTATATAAATTTGAGGGATGTTAATTATTTCATTTGAACCTCATCACCAATGAGGAAGGCTGACAGGGAAGGACAGATAGGATGTCCCAAAAATCTTAGTAAAGTTTAATAGCTTAAGATGGCACTGAGACTTTTGGGACACCCTTAATTTACCTCTATTTGAAAGCTAAAGAAAATGATGGCCAGAAGGGCCAAGGCAAGGATACACCCAAAGTCACATCTAGCTTAGTAAATTATGAAGAGATCGTAAGTCTTCTGATTCTTACTCTCCTGCTATTTTCCACCCACCCACCCCCTCCACCCTCGATTTCTGAATTCTCTCATGGTTGTTGCTATCCAAGGTCAGAGTTCAACACAGTTTCTGGGAGAGAAGATGTAAGGACACTAAGTTCCTTTCTTTAGAATTCTTTGCCTGCATTTCCTTCACTAAAAATGTTACAGACAGAACCCAGGGTTTTTCTGTCAAACCTGTGAAAGGCCAGTGATTTCTTAACCCTGAGATCGTTTTGGATATTTGGCAAATGGAACTCTACTGAATGAACAGATAACTTTGCAGAGAGAGAGAGAGAGACAGAGAGAGACAGAGAGAGACAGAGACAGAGAGAGAGAGAGAGAGAGAGAGAGAGAGAGAGAGAGAGAGAGGAATAGAGAAATTGAGTAAGGACTACCAAGAGCACAGACTTTAAAGAGATTTCTAGCTCAGTACAAACATATAAATCCAACCAGAAACAAAGGAATTTTATAAATTGAGAATAAAGATATGATGCAGGCACATAAGCATTCCCCCAAAAAGGACGGAAAGTGGATTATGAATAGATTCCTGTGCTAGGCCCAGCAGGGCCTCTCATGTTGCAGCTAGAGAAGAGAGGGAGACCCCTGCTGATTCCTGCCATGAGGGGGGCCCAGAAGAAAGGGAATAGTAACACTATTCCCTGCTGTTCTGTCCTGCGAGAGATGTGTGTGTGTGTGTGTGTGTGTGTGTGTGTGTGTGTGTGTAAGATAGAGACAGATGCACAGAGACAGAGACAGAGAAGCTGACAGACAGGCAGAGAGAAGGAGAGAGAGAGAGAGAGAGAGAGAGAGAGAGAGAGAGAGAGAGAGAGAGACAAAAATATAGAGACAAAATTGTAGGGAAACAGAAAGGCAAGGAGAAAGAAGCAGAGACAGACAAAAAGAGAGAGCCAGACATACACAGATGGAGACAGAGAGAGAAAGATAGACATCAAAACAGAGAAAGTCAGAGAAACAGGCAATGACAGAAAAACAGAGGTGGGGGGGGGCGGTATAGAGAGACCAAGAGATATAGACATGTCAAAAAGAGAGGTTTTTCAGAAATCCTAGGGAACATGTTGGATACAATGCTAGACTTGGGTTTGAATCCTGCATTATGTTCACCCTCATCCTGTGATGATAGTGACTTATGTCAATTAATCTAAGGCTCAGTTTCCTTAACTGTATAAAGCTAATGATAGCTAGCTGGCACAGTGAATAAAGGGCCAGGGCTAGAGTCAGAAAGACTCATCTTCTTGAATTCAAATCTGGCCTCAGACACATACTAGTTGTGTGACCCTGGGTAATTCACTTAACCTTGTTTGCCTCAGTTTTCTCATCTGAAAAAAGAGAAGGACATAGCAAATCATTCAAATATCTTTGGCAAGAAGACACCAAATGGACTAAATGGACTAATGGACTCAGACGTGACCAAAATGAATAAACAGCAACAAAAATAATACCTACAGCAGCTACTTCACAATGTTGTTAATCTCAAACAAGAGAATGTATGTGAAGCGCTGTGCAAAGCTTAAAACATTTTATGAATATTCTTAGCTATTATTAAGCTCTGCCCAATATTTCTGGTCTAGTTGGGTCAAACACCTACTCCGAGGTTGGAAAGCCTGTAGCCTCGAGGCCAAATGTGGTCTTCTAGGTCCTCAAGTGCAGCCCTTTGACCGAGTCCCAGTTTTACAGAACATCCTTTTATTAAGGAGATTTGTCCTGTGAAGTTTGGATTCAGTCAAAAGGCCACACTTGAGGACCTAGAGGAGCACATGTGCCCTCGAAGCCACAGGTTCCCCACCCCTGGCCTACTCCATTCCAGTTATTCTGTCTTATTAAAAACTAAGGACAACATCACAGCTTGTTTCTATGGTCATACTCAATGAAGAGGGGAGGTCGTTCCCCCCACCACCACCTTCCCTGCATGTGTTTTCAAAGGAGAAGCAAGTAGAATCAAGGACGTCTTGCCCCATTAGCAAAAGAAAGCCTCCTCCTCAGTCCAGTTATGTGAAACAGCCCACTGTCTTGAAACATAGATTCTGGCTGAACAAACAGGAAGAAGGGAATGCTATTCTGTTCACTAGCCCATTTCAAATACCTCTAGATCATAGCAAGCTGTCGTTTGAAAATAGGATCTTGCTAGGAATGGCTAGACAGGAAATCTTTTAAACAGAGATACTTACTTTGCTATTGCGATATGCCCTGGCAGCAGAGTATAGAGTTCTATGTCTGAAATCCCAGAGATGTGAGATCAAATCCCTCTACTGACAAGAGTAGGAGGTATGACTAGGAAAGTCATTTAATGTCTGTGGCTAGAAAGCTATTTCCTGGGGTGCAGTGGATGGAACACTGGCCCTGGGATCAGGAAGACAAGCACAAATCAAGCCTCAGACAGTTACTATCTGTGTGACCCTTCAAATCACTTGACCTCTGTCTACCTTGGTTTTCTCATCTGTAAAATGAGGATCACGAATAGCACCTACCTCCCAGGGTTATTGCAAGGATGAAATGAGATAATATTTCTAAAGCACTTTGCAAACCTTAGAGTCCTACAGGAATACTGGCTATTACTATTACAAGTAAGAGATAGACTAAAGGTCATAAGTTACTGGAGGCAATTTCCAGCTCAGGACATTGCATACCATATTACGGCAGCTAGGTGGCACAGTGGAGAGAGTGCCAGACCTGGAGTCAGGAAGATTCATCATCTGAGTTCAAATCTGGTCTCAGACACTTACTAGCTGTATGACCCTGGGCAAGTCACTTTACCCTGTTTGCCTCAGTTTCGTCATCTCTAAAATGAGCTGGAGGAGGAAATGGCAAACTGCTTCAGTATCTTTGCCAAGAAAACCCCAAATGGAGTTATGAAGAGTCAGAAATGACTGAAACTACTAAACAAACAAACAAACAAAAAACCCTAACCAAAGCAGGAAGCGAAGAGGGGAATTGCCTGAATTGATGATGATATTTGGATGGTTTTGTATTGGTGACAACTAAGATTGCAAGGTTTTAGGGGGTTTTGGGGGGACTAGAATTGTGGCATCTTCTTTGATTATGTGACACTACATCTTCTCTAAGAAAAAAATCAATGGGGGATTATGTTCCCTAGCACCCCCAGGAATGCCCATTAATTCAATTCAATTCATTCCAATAAATGTCAAATAGATTCCTGCTGTGCACAAAGTCCTAGCTTAGGTACTGGGATATAAAGAGGATAAATGATAGGTTTTGCTCTCAAGGAGTTTTCAATTAAAGTGATATGGAAATCACACAAATAAATAGTATACAAGGAAAATCATGGTAGAGTAAAGGGGAGATCCAGAGCGACCTAAGAATATTTAAGTAGGGTGAGAGTACTTTCAATTGGAGTAGATCAGAGAAAGATCCATGGAGGATTAGGCACCTGAGGAGATCTCTGAAGGAAGAGAAATATTCAATAGAGAGAGACGTAGAGGGAATGCCTTCCAGATGTGAAATATGGGCTTCATGGAGACATGGAGACATGGAGACGTCAGGGCATGAGAGGGAGGAAGTAAGGCTAAGTAGTGAATATGGAATCATAGACCTATAGCTGGGAAGAGGTCCAGATAATATTAATCATCAAAACACACACACACACATGCACACCACACACACACACATACCAAACACACACACACATGCATACCACACACACATACCATACCACACGTACATGCACATACCACACACCCCACACACAAATACCACACACACACATACACACATACCTACCACACACACACACCATATACATACCACACATACCACACACACACACACACACACACACACACACAGACACTTCCCAAATGATTCCCCCCCACCAAATGAGGAAAATGGATGGATGTGGTGGCACATGTCTGTAATCTCAGCCTCTGGACAGACTGAGGCTGGCAGATCTCAACAATAGGGTGTCAACACTAAGTTTGACATCAATATGGCAAGGTCCCAGAACCAGTGGAATGGAGTATTACCAGATTGTCTAAAGGGGGCAAACTGGGCCAGGTCTGAAATGAAGCAGGCTAGTGGGATAATGGGACCGGGTCCATGAATAATCTCTGAACTTCCAGCTTAGGAGAGATGGGAATACCTTATCTTTTAAAATAAAAAATACAAAGTGGGGAAACTGAGTCTAAGAAAAAGTAGATGATTTTCCCAGGGTCACACACTTGGTGTCAGAGGTTCTCTTTCAGGTAAAATGGGCTATCCAAGGTCACACAGATAACAATGAGCAGCACAATCTGATTTTAAATCCTTCAACTCCAAATCCAGCATTCTTCCTATTGTCCTTGGGCCACAGAGTTCAGAAAAGAGACTTGTATGAAATATTCTGTGACACTGTTCACAGAAGGTTCTGAAAGACAAGCTAAGGAGTTTACATTTTATTATTAGACAAAAGAGAACAAGTAAAGGCATTGAAGATTTTTGAGCAAAGAAGAGCATAACTGAATTGATCACAGTAATTGGCTATTTGGGGCCTTTGGTGAGCAAGGAGGTTCAGGACTATTTTGAGTTGCGACATCATCTTAGTTCTTTAATTTTTTTTTATAGCCCTTCCTTATTCAAGAACAAAAAATGGAGTGCTGAGCATCAACCTCACAGAGTTTAGTCTAAGAAAGACAAACAAAAATAGGTTATGTAGTCAATTGTTTATTTCTCTCAAAGTAGGTGGCATGCATATGCATTGGAGCTGCCATGTTGGAACTAAGCTCATTTTGGGGTTAGGGTGCACAGGGTTAGGGTGCACTTTTTACATAGGGTGCACAGGGGTGATGTCATCCCTTCATCATTTTACCTCTGGACAGAGGAAATACCTCTTTTTTTCAGAACCCCCCCCCAAATCTGGGCTATCTAGACAAAAGAATCGGCCTCCACCCAAGCTTCCCTGCTTTAGATTAAATTACTTGCCAGCTTGGGTTGGGGCTGACCAGGGTAAGGACAGTCAATACAATCTCATTATCAGCAATGTCCTTCTGATGAAGAACTGAACTTAAAACCAAGACTTTGGAAGAAGGGGGCTGGGGGAAGCTCAGAATCTTTGAGATAATGATTATTAAAATCATTAGAGTTAATTGTATTCTAGACTCTTAGGTCTATGAGTTGTTAAGGCATTTACCATCAACAAAGATATTAGCTGAAATCTGAGATCTTCAGGAATAAAGACTTGAGATATATCCTGCTTTGAGGTATTTGGCCTTATCTCAATTTGTGGTTCCTGAATTCTCTTCCAGCTCTGACTTTCAGTGAAGTGAAGTTATAAAGTTGGAATGAGAGTCTGTGGGTAGGGCTTTCACTAAGATTACCTAGAGCCAAGGGTCATTCATGGAAGGTAGGAAAACCAGAGCAAAGCATGCCTACAAATCAACCTCAGGATAAAAATGTATTATTTGATATAAATAAACACAAAATGAAATTTTCATCTAAAAGATTTCCTTGGGTAGTCTAGAAATTAAAATGTCTATAGCCTGAGGGAGGGGTGTAGAAGAAAGAGGATGCCTGAGAATACTATTCTGTTTTCTGTGGTAATGGGGAAAAAAGGAGGAAGAGAATAAGCATTTATATAGTAACTACTATGTGCCAGGCACTGCGTTAAATGCTCCATAAATATTATCTCACATGATCCTCACAATCACCCTGTGAAGTAGGAATTATTATTATTCCCATTTTACAGTTGAGGAAACTGAGGCAAACCGAGGTTAAGTGACTTGCTAAGTTACAAAGTAGTAGGGGCAGTTAGGTGACTCAGTAGATAGAGCTCCAAAACAGGAGTCAGCAAGACTCATCTTCCTGAGTTCAAATATGGCCTCAGACACTTATTAGCTGTGACCCTGTTTCCTCATCTGTAACATGAGCTGAAGAAGGTAATAGTAAAGGACTCCAGTATCTTTGCCAAGAAAACCCCAACGGGGACACAAAGAGTCAGACATGACTGAATAACAGCAGAGCTAGTAAGGGACTGAAGATGGATTTGAACCAGCTCTCTATTGTCTTCACCACCTTTTGTTGCTTTCAGTCATTTCAGTGCATCCAACTCTCCACGACCCTATTTTGGGGTTTTCTTGCCAAAGATTCTGAAGTACTTTGCCATTTCTTTCTGCAGCTAGCTACCTCTTTAAGAGATCATCTGGTCTGACCCTCTAATTTTATAGATGAAAAAAAGTCAAGGCCAAGAGCTATTAAATTACTGCTGAAAGTCATACACAGCTAGTAAGTGGCAGAACTGGGATTCAAATTCAGGTCATCTTTCCCCAACCCTTATTTTGCAGATTAGAAAAAAAAAAACAATGCTTAGAAAGGGGGGATGGGCCTCAGCCAAGATTCAAGGTTATCAAATAGGAGATCCACCATCAGGACCCCAGTTTTCCTGCCTCCCAGCTCTGTCTTCTTTCCATTCCCCTGTGCTTCAGCGGCAAATCTACACCCCCTGTGGCAGGTTCTTCTGACACTTGCAGTCTAATTAGTCCATTCCCCTGGCAAGCCCAAGTACATTCACCGGGATGAAGAAAACATGTTTTCTATTTGCTCTTGCTAATTTCCTACTTTAACAGAAGATTTATTTATTTTTGTTCTCTGTGTGCAAACTCATTTGGTTTCCTAGTAAAATCCTGAGAATCCAGGTGTTTCCAGTCATGGCTGGCAAATGAATAGGCAGCTTTGTTACAAAGGGTTGAGAACAGTTTGGCTTAAATGCTACAATTTTCAGGCTTAGCCTTTATTTTTCCTCCCTGGGCAGATATTGTTCAGATCAGTCCTCCCCACCCACACCTTCCTTTCTGCATCGACAAGAACGGTTTACTTTGTGGCACTCCAGAGCAAAATAGCCCCCAACAGGCTGCTCAAGGAAAGGGGGAAAGTGGACATTGACTTTTAACAGCCTTAGACAATGCCCTCCCCCCAAATTGGACATCCAACAGAATATAAGGTCCATGAGGGTAAGAACTACTTTGTAGTTGGTAGTTAACATGTCCAGATTGAATAATGAATAATGAAATGGACAACTTGCTCTTTCTCTGGGCATGATGACCTATCTCTCAATTTTGGACCGTATGCCCAAATTATTCCTCATGGCTAGAATGCACTCCCTTCTGATCTCAGGTCTTCCACTTATTTTCTATGAAATCTTGGGTAAGTCACTTGTCATTTCATCTTTGACAGCCTCAGTTTCCTCATTTGTAAAATGAGAGTGTTGAGCAAGATGATCTCTGAGATCATAGAATCACTGATCTCAAGTTCTTATGGAACTTAGAGGTGATCTATTCTGAATCCTTTATTTTACAGATAGGGACAATGGATCTCACAGAGAATAAGTATGGTGACATTATTAATAATTGCCAAAGGCATGATTCGAATCCGGTCTTCTTGAATGCCAGACTCATAATCGATTGTCTATGAAATGCTGACCACAAAGGGTTTTTTTTTCCTGTTTTAGATGTGGAATCCATAGGTCTCCTCAGGGGTCAACCCAAGTGTAGCCCACATGAAGTCTTTCCTGATCCCCCAGTAAATAACATTTCCACAGCACACATTTTGTGTTTAGTTTATATTTACTCTGTGTTTAGTTTCTGATTTTGTGTTTAGTTTGTATTTCTATATCTGTGTACACAAGATTATAGACACTGAACTAGACTGAAGCTTTTAGGTCATTTAGCTCAATTCCCTCGTTTCACAGATGAGGAAACAGAAGACCCAGAGAAGCCTTCTCCAAGGTCACACAGCTAGCAAGATGAAGAGCTAGAAATCAAAACCAAGTTCTTTAGCACCATTTACTATGACGCTTCCACTTCATTTGCCATAAATTTTTGTTCCTTCCCCATAGAACGTTGCTTCTGTGAACAAAGGGACTGATTCCCTTTTGTCTTGGTATGCACAGTGCTTGGCTCATAGCGGGTATCTAATAAATGACTGGTGAAATGAATTAGAATCTTGAGCTTCTCTCCAAATACAACTCAAGGCATATTTCTTCCATGAGGACCTCCTTGATGGAAGGAGCTGAAATGATGGATGTCCTCTTTGTCATGAAATTGCTTTGTATCACTGTCTATGTACTTTGTTTCTACTTCTCTGTTGGCATCTCACATCTGGCCAGTCAAATGTAAACTCCTTGAGGGCAGGGGCTCTTCTTACCATTTTTCTTTGCAAAAGATCTAGCACGATGTTTTAGACAAAATAAATGCCTAGCGAGTGTTTATTAATTTCAAGTGAATTGAACTGAATTGAAATGCTTGTAGACTTTTAGTATATGGCCTAAAAGGAAGCTCAATGACTGAGTCAAGAAAGTATTGGAGCTGGAGTCAGGAACACCTGAGTTCAAATCCAGCCTCAGATACTTCCTAGCGATAGTTACGACCCTGGTTCAGTCATTCTATCTGTTTCAGTTTCCTCAACTATAAAATGGGGATCATCTGAATAGCCACCATCACCTTCCATTGTTATTACATTTGGCACAGTGCCTGGTATACAATATGGGCTATATAAGTGCTTGTCTGCTTTTTCCTTCACACTTTTATTTTCTTTTCAATCCCCATACCCCAAAAATATCACCATGGTGGGAAATGAAAAACTCTTAGAGAAGTCTTCAAGAGAGATTTCTCAACAATAGAATTCAATGTAACACAAACATTTATTAAATATCTGTCACATGGCACTTGTGGCTCCCAACTGACCCTAGGATAAAATGCGAGCTCTTTCTGTTGGCTTTTAAAGTCCTTCACAGTCTGACTCAAACCAGTCTTTCCTGGCTCATTGTACATAACCTACCTTCCTACATGCGATAGATCCAGGCAAAAACGAATAAGAAAGCAAATGCCCCTGCCTTCAAATAGGTTACACTCTACTGAGGAGCTCTGAAAGGTGAATAACTAAATAAGGAAGAAGGGAGGACTAACAACTGGACTGGGATTATGAAGGGCTTCCTATAGTGGGTGATAACCTGAACTAGATAGCAAAGAAGCATAGGCCAGGATTAAGTTGATAATGGATGTGAAGCAGTTGGAAAACTTCAAAGCACAAGATAAAGGCCAGCAATCATTATTGTAAGTATTATCTTCATCATCATTGTTGTCATCACCTTTATAATTATCATCATCATCATCCTCATCGCCATCATCATCATCACTCATTATTGTTGTCATTATCATCATCATCCTCGTTATCATTATCATCATCATCATTGTTGTCATCATCCTCCTCCTCATTATTATCATTATCATCATTCTCGTTACCATTATCATCATCATCATCATTATTGTCATCATCATCATCCTCGTCGCCATCATCATCATCACTCATTACTGTTGTCATTATCATTGTTGCTGCTATCCAGTCCCCAAGCCCCCAGTCTGGGGATGACTTTATTCCCAGAGATTTTGACTGCCCTCCTACTAAGCTTGAGCTATGCTGTAAGGCAATAGAAGAGCATGCTGGTAAATCTATAACAACAGGGTTCTGACAACAACAACAGTAACAACCAAAGTACAATATACTTTTAAGTTTAACCTACATTTTCAGCACCGTCTTAAATGTGACTAGGTAAACAAAACAATAAGTCAACCTCTGATTTGTACATTGCAATTTCCGAGGCATAAATGTTCACAGTGAAAATTTAACATTCGGCTTGCAAGCTGGTTAGAACTAGATCCAGCACACTCCTCTTCTTTAAAAAAAATAATGTTTTTGTTTTGTTTTGTTTTCAATTATATGTAAAAGCTGTTTTAGTTAGTACACTTTTTTATATTTTTTGATTTCCAAATTCTCTTTCTCCTCCCCGTCCCCATTTTGCAAAGGCAAACACTTTGATAAAGATTGTACAAGCACAGTCATTTAAACCATATGTCCACATTAGCCATGCAGCAAAACAGAACACAGACCAAAACCCAAGAAAACTAAAATTCAAAAGATCTGCATTCAGACCTCATCAGTTCTTACTCTGGAGGTGGATAACATTTTTTCGTCATGAGTCCTTCAGAAGTGTCTTGAACTTTTGTATTGTTAATAATAGCTGAGTCATTCACAATTAATTGTTGTACCATATTGCTCGTTACTGTGTACAATATTCTCCTGGTTCTGTTCACTTCACTTAACTTTGCATTAGTTCATATTAGTCTTCCAAGGGTTTTTTTTTTTTCTGAGAGCATCCTTCTCATCATTTCTTATGACATGATAGCATTCCATTACGATCATGTACCATACTTGTTCAGCCATTTCCCAATTGATGGATACCCCTTCAATTTCCAATTCTTTGCCACCACAAAAAAGAGCTGCTAGAAATATTTTTGTGCATATAAGACATTTTCCTCTTTCTTTGATCTTTTTGGGATACAGTGGTGTCAACAGAGTCCTTTTTTAAGGATTCTAAGAAGTGGGGGTGAGAATGGGGGTCACTGTGGGATTGGAAAATGTTTGCACAAGGGCACAAAGGTGGAAATGTTAAGTTCTGCGGACAGTAAGACTACCGGTTTGACTCTAATTGGATTGAGTTCCACTTCACTGACTGATGTTGATGATCATTATGTCTTTGCTCCCTTACAAAAAGCTGCTCTGTAAGACCTGGGGTCACATATTGGTCTCAAGAGACCGATCTCACTTTTGTTTCTACATTCAACAATCATCATTTCTGGGTCTCAAGGACTTTTTCCAAGGCTCCATAAAACATGGCATTTGCATAGCTTGGCTAAACTCCATGAACTTGGGGTGTGTAAGATACTTGCCATTGATCTGTGACTCAGTTTGGGATAACTGATCCCATGTGGGATTAGGGAAACTTGGAGAGAATTCACAGTACAGCAAAGAGATAGAGTTCAAAAAAAAGGGTGAGCTATGAGAACATTTTCTAATCATATGCCTCTTGCCCCTCACTGGAGATCTTCAGACCAAGCCTAGAGCTTGTAGAGAAGATTTTTGTTCAGTTAGGAGTTTGGCTACATAGTCACTGAGGTCTCAACAATCTCTGAGATTCTGTGTTAGCAAACCAGAGTCAGAGCTAGGGAGAAATCCTCTGCTCACAGCCTCTTTGGTTTCTCTCTAGCAGCATCAATATTTCCCACTTAAGAAACTACTGCACTGTACTAGAGAAAGGAGGAATGAAACTGGAAATTTGTGTATCTGTGGATTAACAAGAGCTGAGGGAGTTTTGCAGGGAGTACTTGCCTAGAATCCCCAAATTGTCATTGTTCTAGGGAGGAAGGGAGGATAGCTTAAGCATGGAGTCATGGAATGTCAGACCAGATGCCTTTAAAATCATAGGACTTAAGAGGTAGAATTAATCTTAGAAAAGATCAAACTCCACCTTCTATAAATGAGAAAAATGAGGTTCAGAGAAGAGACTTGCCCAAAGCCACACAGCCAATAGGGCCAAGATTAGAACTGGGCCCTTTGATTCCAGATGCAACATTCTTCCCACTGTACTAAAATGTCTTCCTCCTCTAAGCCATTCATTTTCTAGATGGACAAACTAAGGCAGGGAGCTGAGCATTTCTTAGTGACCATATAAGTAACGAGTCAAATTTCAATGTTAGTTCCCTGACCTCTACTTATAAGAAGGGGTCTTAATATTGTGGGGGAGGTGTGTGTCTGTGTGATTGTATATGGTATATATGTGTGTGGTGTGTGTCTGTGTGTGTGGTATGTGTCTGTGTGTGTATGTATGTGTTATACATGTGGTGTGTGTGTGTGTTGTGTGTGTTCATGGGTATGTAGTGGATTCTTTTGGCAGTCTGGTAAAGCCTATGTATCCCTTCTCAAATCATATTTTTAAAGCATAAGAAATGCATAGGATTAAAAGGAAACCAATTATGTTGAAATATAATTATCAACTTTTTTTTTAAATCAAGTTCGCAAAGTCCAGGTTAAGAAGTCAGCAATTTGATTAAATTCAATTCCAAGGTAGGGGTGGAGGATGGCATGGGAGATGATAAGTAATGGGAATGTTGAGATGAAAAACCACATAGTTCTGTTGTAAGGAACTTGAGTCTTAGAGTGGGTACTATGGCATACCCAGCTAAGTATAATACAAAGTGAACTGAGATAACAGCAAAGGAGAAAAATGGGCAAAGGAACCATGGGAGGGAAATTGCTCTAAGTGGATGAAATCAGGGAAGGCTTCCTAGAGTGGATTCAATAAGCATCTTAAATTTAAAATGGTCAAACCAGATCCCTCTTTCTTTTCCCCAATATTAGCTTCCTTAATTCTGAGGAAACCCCCACCACCTGTCTAATTGCTCAATTTTATAGGTTCAGGGAAATCTTTAACTCTTCCTCCTCTTCCACTCCCTGCATGCCATCTCATCGCTTGCCAAATCCAATTGGCTTTATTTCCACAAAACTTCTTCTATCCATGCCTTTCCCTCTCCTTCACATGACATCTACTAGCCCTCATTACCTCTAGACAGGATTATTTCAATAGCTTATTCCGTCTTACTTTCTCCAGTCTCTCTCCTCTCCAAATCTTACCCTGCACAGCCATCAGAATGATATTCCTAATGTACAGATCTGATCACATCAATCACTTGCCCTGGAAAGTCTAGGATCAGGGGCTTGAGGGATCTATTGCTTCTGGGACAAAAAAAAACATCTTTGTTGGTAGAGAAGCACCATCGAGAAAATCTAGGTTCATGTCCTGCCCCTGATACCTACCAGTTCTGTGACCCTAGGCAAGTCACTTAACTTCTGTTTGCCTCAGTTTCTTCAACTATAAAAAAATGGGGATAATAACAGTACCTACTGTTTCGGTAAGGCAATAATAACAATGTGGATGATAATTGTCAAAATGTCTGTGTGATTCCCTGTCACAAAATATGTGAGACCCTCCACATAGAAGGTAGAAGAAGTAAACCATTTATTCAGACACCAGAGAGCCATATCCCATAAGCTATCCACCCAATCCATCACAGCAGCAAAGCATTCAATACATAATATCACAACATGGAGCCTTGCCACTCCAAAACCTCTCAAACCCCCTTGTGGGGGCTTCCCAAAGGCAAACTTGCTTTAACTCAGCTCTAACAGTCACAATGGCCCTTAGTAGCCATAACTGCTCTCTCTGTCTCTGTCTCTCTCTCTCTCTATCTCTGTCTCTTTCTCTCTGTCTCTCTGTATCTCTGTCTCTCCCTGTAGCTCTCTCTCTGTCTCTCTGTCTGTCTCTCTGTCTCTCTGTCTTTCTGTCTCTGTCTCTGTGTCTTTTTCTGTTTCTGTTTCTGTCTCTGTCTCTCTCTGTCCATCTCTCTGTTTCTGTCTGTCTGTCTGTCTCTCTCTCTCTCTTTCTCTCTCTCTCTCTCTCTCTCCTCTCTCTCTCTCTCTCCTCTCTCTCTCTCTCTCTCTCTCCTCTCTCTCTCTCTCTCCTCTCTCTCCTCTCTCTCTCTCTCTCTCTCTCTCTCTCTCTCTCTCTCTCTCTCTCTCTCTCTCTCTCTCTCTCTCTCTCTCTCTCTCTCTCTCTCTCTCTCTCTCTCTCTTCTATTCTTGGCTTGACATTGGGCCTCATCTGGAACAGAGTTTCTGTGCATTCTCAGTTTGATTTAACTGCCCTGCTAAGTTAAGTCTTCTCCCAGAAAAGCTATTTGATCATCAAAGAACACCACCTTCTATTTCCCTGTTGCTGCTAAGTGATCCTTGATCTCTTTATTTCTTACAGCTCAGTGCATGTAACGCACCTATCAACCCCAGTGAAAGAGAGGCTGTGTGACAATCTCATGAGAAACATGTGTGGATTCAGTCTGAGATGATATTCTCAGTAGGAACTGGCTTTGTTAATATGTTACAATATATTAATGACCAGAGTTATAACTAGGGCAGGGCCATGGGGGCTTTGTCAGGGTGGGGACATCCAGAAAGGCATGCTTCTTCCCCAAAGCCAGTCTATGCCAAGAGAATAGGAGGGCAATCTCAGGTTTCTGGTGAATGAGCTCTGATAAAAAAGAGAATTCAGGAATAGGAAGTGCCAGAAAGATCCTGCTTCTACAAATCCAGACAATTCTGTATATAGGGGAGGTACAACTCCGTGACAGTGTAAGGGTGAATGATGTGTTGGAAAGTAGGCCTTCAAGCATGATGTGTTTATGGACAGGGGACACTTTGGCTCCCAGGGGAGAGAAGATTGAGGTTGGAGATTTCCACAGATGTCAGTATCCTAGAACATCCAGGGGTGGGGCTGCTTCCTGATAGGTGAATATGCTTTCTTCTACCACATGTAATCTATGGACATCAATAACCTAACCTCAAGGTAAGGAATGTACTAGGAATGGATACCATTGACCAAGTCTCCTACTACCACCAAGACTTTTCACTGATCTCAGAATTGCTAATTATCTTTTCCAATAACTGTTCCACTTGTCCCCTTACGCACACACACACACACACACACACACACACACACACACACACACATTAATTCTACCTTTAAATAAAAGTTAAAATACAAATGTAAGGCACCTCCTTCGTCTCCATGATGATAGTGGGTCCTTAGATCCAATCAGGGACAGTGATAGAAATAGAACCACAAAAGAGAGCCATAATGAGGCAGGGGTAAGTAAGGCCCTAGGGGTTAGAAACAGAATGGCATAGATTGAAAAATCATTTGTTAACTTTTTATTATATGCCAAGTAATAGGAATACAAAGAGAAAAATAATATAGTCCATATTCTCAAAGATTTTACATTTTAACTATGAGAGACAATGCATATGCAGTAGGAGGTTTGGGATACAGGACAGATGAAAAAGACTCAATGGACCTTAAGGAACACTGCTGGAGAGGCAGGATCCTGGTGGTCTCTGGGTGGGCTAGCTGGAACTATAGTCTTTAGGAGTGTTTGTTAAGTAAAAATAATTTCTGAAGCACTTACTATGTACAAAGCATGCTTTGTTCTGAGAATAAAGAGAAATAAGCAAGAAGTAAGATATTCTCTCTTCTCAGGTCAACAAACATTCGTGTCTACTGTAAAATAATAGTGAAAATTTATGAAGTGTTTAAAGTTTTCCAAAGTACTTTACAAATATATCATTCTAACCTCACTACAACCCTAGGAGCTAGGTGTTATCATCCCCATTTTACAGGTGAGGAAACTGAGTCTGAGGAAAGATGGGTGAGTTGCTAAGAATCATACAAGCACTGGAGTGAGTATTAAAAATACAAAGATAACAGTGGAAAAAAACAGTGCCCTCAATAAACTCACAATTAAATGGGAGATATAGCATACAAATAAGCACATACAAACAAGAGATATACATAATAAACTATAGACCGTCACTGAAGGAATATAGAATCATTAAAGAAGACTTGGGAAGGATTTTTGGCAGGGGATGAGATTTTAGTTAAGATATGAAGGGAGCTAGAGAAGCCCAGGGACAACACAAGGAGGGAGAGAGTTCTAGGCATGGAGGAAAGTTGGTGAAAATGCACAAGGTTGGAAGGAGTATTACATTCAAGGAACAACAAGGATACCAACGTCATTGGCTAGTGCGCGGAGGGGAGGAAGATGTAAGAAGCTGAAAATTGGTAGGAAGAACTGGTAAAGAAGGGCATTAAAAGGCAAATACAGGATTTTATATTTGATCTTCCAGGTCACCAAAAGTTCTTGAAGGAAGTAGGCAGCAACATGGTCAAACCTGTCCTTTAGCAAGATCACTTTGATAGGTGGAGGGAAGAGACTTGAGGGAGGAAAACCAATCAAAAGCCTTCTTCTATAGTAGAGGTAATAAGGCCCCGCAAATGAGTGACAGCTATGTCAGAGGAGAGAGGGGATGCATACTAGAGATGTTCTGAAGGTAGAATAGACAAGACTTTGCAATAGATTGGATATAAACATGAAAGAGAATGAGGAGTCAAAGATGACACCTAGGTTGTGAGCCTGAGCTACTCAAAGGATGGTGATTCCTTCAACAGTAATAGGGAAGATAGGAAGAGGATTTGGGGATAGTGGTAATAAGTTCAGTTTGGGACAAATTGAATTTAGTTGTCCATAGGTTATTTAGTTCAAAACGTACACTAGGCAGTCAGAGATACAAGAATGGAGGTCTCGGCTCAGATTCAATCTAGCTCAGTAGATTGGATCTGGCCCGCTTGTGAAAACAGGCGTCACAAAGGGTGGGATTTCTTAAGACAACCCATTATGATGAATCCTTAATAGACTTTGTCTTTTCCCTTGGCTGAGAAGGCTTGAGTCGAATTCTTTTGGCAAGACCCAGCGTGTAGGTATTTTGGGGTCTTGGGCACCCCTAAAAACATATGGTTCCCTACCATCATCATTTTTCTTTAACCTCTTCATTTTTTTTGGTTCCCTGAAACCAGGAATACTGCTCATCTCAAATTCTTCTCCAGCCAAGACTGGAAGGTAAGCCTCTCCCTCTCCCAACCCCCTTCTTGCTCTCCAAGCATTTTGGAGGTGCTTTTTGGGCCTGACTTCCCAGGTCCCCAGTAGGTCAGACAGCTGCTCGCTTTCTCGGACTCAGCCTGATGCTCTCAGGTTCTTGGTCCAGTGGTTTATGTTCGAGGCCATGGACCTGGGCATACCTTCTGAACCATAGAGGACAAGGACAGATGCCCTATCTGGAAGTGCATCCCCAATTTTCTCAATTCTCTCAGTGCTACGGAATGGGAAAACCTCAGGTACCTTTCTGTGTTTATTTCCTTCTGTTTAATTTTGTTCCTTTTTGAGGCTTATTCCCAGATCCTCCTTGCAGAGGAAGGGACTTCCAACCCCCTGCCCCAGCCCACAATGGGTCAATTCTCCTCAATCCCCAAAAATTCACCCTTGGGCTGTCTTTTACAAAATTGGAAAAAATTTAGAAAGAAAAAATTAAAAAGAAAAACTGGTATACCTTTGCAATACTGTTTGGCCACAATATCACCTAGAAGGCCATGAAGAGTGGCCTATTTTGGGGACTTTACAATATAATACTCTATTGCAGCTAGAGCTATACTGCTGGTGAGAAGGAAAATGGAGAGAAATTTCCTACATAACGGCCTTCGTCGAGCTCTCTTGGAACCCCGTTCTCAGAAAAGATTGTAAGATGCTCATAGCTAGAGACCCCCCACAAAGGGGCAATGGGGGTCAACAGGACATTTTGGGTAACCCCCTCCTTATGTCCCCCAGGACCTCAGTTCCAGTCCCTCCTCCAACCTTCCCCAACCTCCCCGGAGCACCCTTATTTCCTGTGCTCCCCCTTCCATGGCCATCCCCTCTTTCTCTTGGTTTCCTGTAGTGCAACCCCTCTCTTTTCCTGCCTCCTTCACAATCCAAGTCTCCTACCCTGCATCTCCTCCCATGGCCCCTCCCCCGTTGGTGACCCCTGCTCAGGTCCCAGCCAAGGGTCTGGTTGAGGTGCCTCCCTCTGTGGCCCCTTCCCCTGAAGGGACCCCTACTCAGCTTCTGGCCTCATGGCCTCCCCCTATTTCAGGCCCTGAAGTACCTACCACCATGGGCCCTACCCCCGAGGCAACTCCTACTTAGGTTCCAGCCTTGGGCCCTGCCCCCACGGCAGTACCTCCTCCCCTGGCCCCTCTCTCTGAGGTGGCTCCCACTCAGGTCTCTTTGGTATCTCCCTCTCTGACCCCTACCCCTCCTCAGGTACCAGCTGATCTTTTCCCTTGCTAGCCAGATGCCCTGGCTTTGCAGTCTAATCTAGGTCAGCCGAAAGTTCCCAGCCCCTCCCTCACCAGAAGCAGGACTTCCTATATCCCTCCCCAAGCTCCAGGTCCCACAATGTCTTCAAGGCTTTTTCCCCTGAGGGAAGTTCCTGCCTCCCCTACCTGACAAGGAGAGTGCATGTTCCATTCTCCATTTCAGATCTCATCCAAATCAAAGGAAAATTGGGGAGATACTCAGAAGATCCCACTGAGTTTACTGAGGGTTTTAGGGATCTGTCCCTACAATCTGAACTTTCTTGGTGTGATTTGCATATCCTTTTCTCTACCTGTTGTACCACTGAGGAGAAGAGGAGAATCTGGGAGCACCCTCAAAAATTTGGGGATCGTTTGGTTAGCAATAACCCCACGAAATATCCCCCAGGTACAGCTGCTGTTCCCACTAGTGACCCAGGATGGGATTACCAAAAGAGTAAAGATAGGGGAAAGAAAGACCATATGATAATTTGCCTGTTAGAAGGCCTAAGAACTGCATTTCAAAAGCAAATAAATTTTCAAAAAATTAGGGAGATTACTCAGGGAGAAAAGGAAAACCCTGCTCTTTTCCAAACCCGGCTAGTAGAAGCTATTAAGAAGTATACAAATTTGGATCCTGATTCTACTGAAGGGGTGGCAATACTTAACATGTATTTCATTAATCAGTCTGCCCCAGATATCAGGAGGAAACTGCAGAAATTGGCAATGGCACCCCAAACACCTCAGGCCCAATTACTAGAGATGGCCTTCAGAGTTTTCAACAATAGAGACCTGCAGCAGAGGAAAGAAAATGCAGGGAAAGAGCTAGAGACAGAGAACACACTCAATTCTTGGCTGCTGCCATAGCCAGGAAAAAACCCAAGGAGCACCCCTCCAGGGGGCCCCCTTGGAGGAAGCCCTGAGACTTGGGCAGTGGGGAAACCTGCTTTCGATGCCACAAAGAGGGTCACTGGTCCAAGGAGTGCCCCTCTAGGGTGCCCTCCTGGAGGAAGCCTCCAGGATCCACACTTCCAGGACCATGCCCAGCATGTAACCAGGACGGGCAGTGGAGGAAGGATTATTCCTGAGGCTGGAAAAGTGGTAGAGACTTGGAAGGAGGGGAAAGACTGGGGCTTGGCAGTGCTCCCACTTTCTCCACCTCTCTCACCGAGCCCTGGGCAAAATCAAGGCTGAAGCCAGGTTTATCTCCTCCAGGCTCCAAGCCATCAACTTCCAGATGACTGCTCAGACTATGTACCCCTTGAACTGGACCCATCAAGGCAGGGACAGCTCTATACCCCTTGCCAGCAGGAAGCAGTTTCAGAAGCTGAGACCTTCACCCCTTACCCCAAAGGAATTTGGGTCCCATTTGTTTGAGGGGCAAATGATGAGGGCACAGCCTCTGGGAGCCCCCTTGAACTCTCCTTGAATCTTCCAACGAGATCTGGCCTTCCCCTAAGGCCATAAGCCTTACATTATCATTAGGCCCAAATCTCCATCTAGCCTAGCCCTGTATTGTACAGCTGCTTCCCACCCTTAATCACCATCAAAATATCTATACCTTAGCCCTGTTACCCTAGCCTTCTGTTGTCTGTCATCTCCAGGTAACCTTCAGCTATTTCCCCACCCTGGAGTCTGACCTCATCTGAGTCCTCCTTAGGCTCCTCCTCAAGACCCTCCCTAAACCCCTCCTCTAGTCACCCCAGACCACCCCTCAATCCCTCCCACAGACTTTGTGCATATAATCTCTATCTTGCCTCCATGAATGCCCTCAGATTCAATCTTGTGAAACGCTTGTGAAAACAGGCGTCACAAAGGGTGGGTGGGATTTCTTAAGACAACCCATTATGGTGAATCCTTAATAAACTTTGTCTTTTCCCTTGAAAAAAGGAAGAATGGAGGCCTCAAGAGAGATTAAGGGAAAGAAGGAGGAAGGAAGGAAGGAAGGAAGGAACGAAGGAAGGAAGGAAGGAACGAAGGAAGGATGGAAGGAAAGAAGGAACAGAAAGACTTCCTAACAATGAGTAATTCAAAAGTTGAATCATTACTTTGAGAGGTGAGGTCTTCTGCTGTTCAAAAAAATTTAAATCAGAGGCAAGGTGCAATGCAGCCCCTGAAGACAAATATTTGTTGTCTTAAGTCCCGAACATAATGCCCCATTGAGTGGTGATGTCAGGTGTCTTCATAAAAGAAGATGGCTAGCATGCCAATGTACTGTCTCTCTCTAGGTCTCAGGGCTATAGCAATGTCTGAGGCAATTTCCACTGCTGGCCTGGTAATCTCTGTTAATTTGTGGAAGGGATGCTGCAAACTGATGTGGGAATTAGCTGCCACTATCTTCAAAACTCACTTTGTAATTGGAAGATTATCAGAGAGCTAGGCCCATCTGTGGTTCTCAGTGAGAATTCAGAAACTCTCCCTTAGTAACTGAGGACATAGATTTGCAGCCTCAATGAAAGGGATAGGCAAATTTTCAGGAAGAGAATGTGAAGGTAAGGGACTCAGGAGGGGCAGAGCTGGCTATGTGGCTTTGTCTCTCGTAGCCTGTTGAACGAAGATTTGGGATTTTTGATTGAGGACAAGGTTTGGTAATATCTAGCATGAAGACTGTAGCTGAGGGGCTAGTCTCACTTCCCTTCCCATTGATTTCATTAATTCCCTGCCTGCGTCTTCCTCAGTCACCATCTGCCTCTAAGTTCCTTTCTATTTGCTTTCATATTTGGAAAAGATAGTGTCAATAACCATATTATAACCAATAACACTACTCTGAACAGCTCAGACTGTCACCCCTAGTTCAACCCCGTTCCCCCAATATTCAATGCCTCTATGTAACATCTTAGATAAAAAATGGTACTCCTCAATCTGAAAAAAAAATTATGATGGATAAAAAACTGGATTTGGAGTGAGGAAGACCTAGGTTCAAATGCTACCTTCAGATACTAGCCATGTGACCTTGGACAATTCATTTAACCTCACCCTGCCTCAGGATCCCTGTATATACAATGGGTGGATTGGATACGATTTTCTCTATTGTCCCTTCCAGCTTTAAATTTATCATCCAGTGCCTCATGATAATCTTATGGTCTCCACTGAATTTTTGTTTTATTCCATATTATTCCCTACAATAGTCTATTTGACTCCCCAATCTATCCAAATAATTGTCAAGCTCTTATCACTGACAACTCCTCAATATCTCTTGTATTTCTCTCCTCTCCTCTTGTAGTTTCAGCACCCTCCTTCAAACACTCATTTTTGTCTTCTCTATATTATTGCAGTAGTCTTCTTACTGGATTACTAATAGTCTTTCCCTGCTCCAAACCATCTTCCAATTGGTAACCAAATTCCAAAAATGCAAATGTGACTATTTTATGTCATTCTTCTCACACAATAAAGTCCAGTGACTCCCTTTCATGCCTAGTTTCAAATATAAACTCCTTTGGCTTTGAAAGCTCCTCACGACCTTATACCCAACCAATCTCTCCTATCTTATTACTATTGCTCTTCTCAGCAGACTCTATGGTCTAGCCAAACTAGTACTACCTGCTGTGCCTCAGACATGATGCTTCATCTCCTCACTGGCTGTCCCCCTTCCAGGAATGTTTTCTTTCTTCACGCTTTTGGTGGCATCCTCCCAAATATTTCTTGTATGGGCTTTGTAATTGATTTTCATGTACTTATATACGTATATGTTGTGATCTTTCATTAGAATATAAGTTCATTTTTGTCCTTGTGTCCCCAGAATCTAGAACAGGTGTGAGGAACCTGCAGCCACATGTGGTCATCTAGGTCCTTGGGTGTGGCTTTTGGATTGAATCCAAGTTTTACAGAAGAAATTCTTTTATTAAAGGGATTTGTTCTGTGAAGTTTGGATTCAGTCAAAGGGCACCATTTGAGGACCTAGAAGGCTACATGTAACCTTGAGGCTACAGATTCCCCACCTCTGACCTAGAATAATGCCTGACACAAAGGAGACACTTTAAAAATTCGTGTTAAGTGAATATAGGATGTTAATAATAACTATTCTATTATAGCTAATATTTATATAGCACTTAATATCTACCAGGCGCTGTGATAAACATTTCACAATTATTACCACATCTCGTCCCTCAACAACCCTGGGTTGTTGTTGTTGCTGTTCACTTGTGTCCAACTCTTCGTGACTCCATTTGGGATTTTCTTAACAAAGATGCTAGAGTGGTTTGCAATTTCCTTCCCCAATTCATTTTATAGATAAGAAACTGAGGCAAATAGTGTTAAGTTACTCACCCGTGGTCACACAGCTACTAATTGTCTGAAGTGAGCTTAGAACCCAGCAAGATGGGTTTTCTTGACTCCAGGCCTGGCATTCTATCCGTTGTGCCACCTAGCTGCCCCAGTAACCATGAAGGGCTGTCAGTGCTATTTTTATTGCCATTTTACAGATGAGGAAATTAAGGCAAACAGAGGTTAAGTGACTTGCCTAGGGTCACATTGCATGGTCTGCATCTGGATTTGAACTCAGGACTTCCTGACTCCAAGTTCAGGGCTCTATCTGCTGTGCCACCTAACCGCACCTACCCACCATGTGGACAGCTCCCTGTGGAGAATTTATGGGAAGACATGGACATGAGTTATCTGAAACAAGAGATTACGAATGGGTCATAATCTGCATCATTGAAAGAAATAATCAAATCCATGAGACCACAAACCCACTGAAATATTAAAGGAACCCTAATGACTGGTCCACGGTAGACATTTTGTAAATATTTGTTGAACTGCTAGAATTCTTATTGATCAGCTCAACCGAGAGAGTTTAGATATGGAAGATTCTGGAAAAGTCAATAGGCTCCCTTTATCCTGACAACAAAGCAAATGAGTTTTAATTTTTGTGTTTTTTTTTTCTGATCCAGATTCTCATACAGTGTTTCAAAAAACCAGCAAAAGCCCAGAATTAATATCATGATTTTTTTTTACCACTTTGACCTTTTGAAAATCTCTCTCTCATTCTCTACCCCTTCACTCTTCTCTGAGAAAAAAGTGAATCTTCTGAAAGAGGTCACGTTGTCACCACTAAATTTGCCTCCTGGCCCCTTCCCCAGACATTAATATCGTTGTATTCCTCTGTCACCTCTGCCAGTCTCTGAGATGCTGTTTCTGAACTCACTGCCTTTTGGAGCCTGGCTTTCCAAGAAAACAGACAAGGTAGTGTGATGTATCAGTGACATTTGGTCCACTGTAAATTAGCCTGTCTGCAAGGCTGGATAAATTACTCTGAAGGAAAGTTGCTTAAAGTTCATTTTTGATTACAGTGATAGAAGCCACAGTAGTTAGAGGCCTTCAGCAGCTGAGGTAAAAGCAAGGAGAAAGACTGTCATCAGCCCAAGGTAATAGGCAGTTCCAGTCCCAGAAGATGAAAAATGCTTCTCAGTTACCAGCACCCAACAATTCGGTTTTGTAAGCTAGAATAGGGGCTCCCAATGAATGAGTGGATGGATGAAAATCATCTATTAAATACTTACCATGTGCCTAACACTATGCTAAGTGCTATGGATATACAAATAAAAAGGGGAAGTGTACACATCCCTAGAGAAACTTTTTTTCTAAAATGGGAGGGACAGAACATTGAGAGGAATGGTGGTCAAAGAGAGACTTACAATCTCAGAAGTCACAAAGATGGTGAGTGAAACAATAAGGCAATCAAATGCCATGACTTTTCTAGAAGCAATGGTAGTGTCGCATTGATTACAGTTGTGCGTCAAAAATAGAAATATGTGTGGTGAAGGTAGAAAATGGTCGGGAGAAGATGAAATTGCATTTTCCTAGGAAGTGCCAAACTGTGAGGAGTCCACTACTGGATTCCCCAATGGACATACATGCCTTCATATACGAATGAATAAAAAATAATGTATATGCTTATTTACTTCATACACTATAAATTATACTTTTATATTTTATAGGAAACATATTTATTTATATGCATTATAAACCTACTGTGTGACTATTGCTTTGCTAAGCACTGGGGATACAAATAGAAAAGTTGAGATCAACAAGCCATATCCAAATTTGTAGGAGTGCTTATAGTTTTACCTAAGTGATCTTTATCAGAGGCTCTCTCTTTTCTTCATGTTTGGGCTGGGCTGGAGTTTGAAGTCCCCTTCACCATGTTTTCTGTTCTGGCCAGAAACTCTGAATGCCTTTCCCTCCCAGACTGATCCATTTGGGAAGGCAAACTGGGGCACCTCTTGCCTCAATTCTCACCCAGCCTTTAATCACTGAATGGGCATTTCCTCAGATGAACTGAGAACTAGGACAGACTTTAGCTTATAAAGGCCAAGGTCTACCACTGAATCCTGGGCCATCATCAGTCATCTGGAGTTAAGTCTTGCCTCTAGAGTCTGATGACTCTGTAGGAGAGAGTGAGGCTGATTATTTTGCATAACTCTGTCTCATTTAAATCCAATTCACTTGCAAGTCAAGATATCACCCTCTTGATACTATTGGTCTTCTTTGAGAACAAGGGACAAACGACAGCAACAACCATAGTAATAGTCAGGGAGGACCTACTACTTCCAGAAGCAGCCCATTCCATTTTGAGATCATACAAGTTATTGAGGAGGTTGGTTTTGTTTGTTTGTTTGTTTTCTCATTATCAAGCCTGAATTTTTCTCTTTGCAAATTGTATGTTTCTGCTCTTTGGGGTCAAGAAGACCAAGTCCAGTTCTTTGCCCTATGTTAGCCTTTCAAATACTTGAAAACAACTATCACTTCCCTCCCAGAGTCTTCTCTTCTCCTAAATATTACTAGCTCATTAAACTGATCCTGACATGGAATTAACATGAAAATCCTTTACCATCCTAGTTGTCTTGATCCAGAATGTTTTGATTCCAAACTCAGTACTCTTGCTACTATGCCCCAGTTTCATCTCTTCAAAGGTGACTTCTGGCCTTCAAAATTTAATGGAAAGAAGAGAGAATAGGACTTGTCTGCTATTCCCAAAAATTCTCTTCCAGCAACCCTTCATCTCCTATAGAAACTCCATGCTTTAGATAAGTGAGATACTTGCTTCCCCTTCACCTACTTGCTTTTACTATGGAATCCTGGTCAATCCCAAATTTCTATACTGGGTTTCCTCACTTTCACTCATCATCAGGGTATAACAACAATGTTGCTAGCAACTGCTGTGGAGGTGAAAGACCAGCAAGATGACCAACAACACCAGCACACAGGAGAGCTGCTAGCTCAGGTTCTTTGATCTGCTTTTCTAAGGAAAGCAACTTTAAGGGGTTTACAATCTTACTTTAATTAAACATACATATATCATTCAGTTAGTTCAGGGGAAGAAGACAGCACCCTGAACTTCTGAGAGTATACAAATAGAAATTACAAGCATACATTATATAGACAGAGCAAATAAACACAAACCAGTAGATGGGCTTCTAACCATCTAACTATAGCAATACATACAGATACCAGAGAGAGAAGCATCAACATCTGGGTTTTCAAAGTTGGCAGGCTCCATGATGGCTACCCAGGGTCTTGTCTGGTCAAATCACACAACACTCTTCCAATGAGTGAGAGACCCAAGCAAAATGCTAACCTCAGAGTATATATACATGCTTCTTCAGGGTCAGATGGCATCACAACCACGCAACTCAAACCAATGTGTACTAGGCTTCCTTGTGACTTAATCAGGTCATCAAAGACTCCCAATTCAACCAAAGACACTTGATTGAAACAAAGACAAGACTCAGTCAAAGGCACTCCACTATCTTAATGCTAAGAAGCACTCAAACAAAACACAAGAAAAAGTCCCACTTTGCCTAACATTACATTTGAAAGGCAAGACTCAACAAAGGTACTTGATTGCCTTAGCATTCCAAAAGAGAAAACAGTAAAAAGAAAAGTCCCACTCTTCTTACCATAACACAGGTATGTGTCTGAGATACTATGTTAAGTAGAAACTAGATTTGTTGATTATATTTTTTCTCCTATTGCCTGAATTCAAACAAACACAAAAGCAACACCAGGTCTGGGCTGTCCTTAAGTACAGGCATGTTTCAAATCCTCCACTGGATTTCCTGGCCATCTTGTAACCAAGTCACCATGTCACCAACAATGAAGAAAGGAATCTACCTTGACTCACTGAGAAATTTCCAGTGACATTCCAGCCTAGAGGCTTCATAAAATCAGTTACATTTAAGAATATTTTCATCCTTGATCAATTGGAGAAAACACATACACATTTCTTTTTTTTTTTCAATCCACTTGATGGGCATTCAAGGAAATTGTGCAAGTTTCTCAGGGGAAGAGCTATAATAACTTTTGGCCTCCAGCCATGATTTCCTGTTGTTTGACAACTCTAATGAATTGGTGGAATTTGTGTTTGCCCCACTAAAGGAAAACCCTTCCCAGAGCAGATGTAGAGAAGAAAGGTTATATGTAAACATTTTGTAGACCTGGAACTTACTATGTGGCAGGCAAAAATCAAATAAATTGTGTATGTGCATGTGTGTGTGTGTGTGTGTGTGTGCGTGTGTGTGCACATGCAGTGAAAGTAGGCATATGCCAGCTAAGATCCAATATCATAGGATCCTAGATTTAGAGCTAAAAGGGACCTTAAATATTATGTATACCAACCCCCACACTGTATAGATCAGACAACTAAGGCCCAGAAATGGGGAGCAGGTTGTACAGAGGGTTTGCTGTTGTTGTTATTCATTCATTCCACTCAGGTCCAACTCTCCCTGACCCCATTTGGGGTTTTCTTGGCAGATACTGAAATGGTTTGCCATTTCCTTTTCCAGCTCATTTTATAGATGATGAAACTGAGGCAAACAAGGTGAAGTGATTTGTCCAGGGTCATACAGCTGGTAAATGTCTGAGGCCAGATTTTAATTCAGGAAGATCAATCTTCCTGGCTCCAGGCCCAGCACTCTATCCACTGAGCCACCCAGCCATCCAAAGTGAAATGAATAGTAAATAGAAGTCATCAACATCATCATCGTCATCATCACCTGAAAAGTTCAGCAAAGTCTTCATGTAAGAGGGAACACCTAATTAAGTCTGAAAAGGAGCTAAGAATCTTTAGAGGCAAAGATGATGAAAGAATGCATTCTATGCATGGGTGAGGCAGCATTCGTAAAAGCACAGAAAGGGAAGATAGAACGTGAATTTTGAGAACAGCAAATAGTCCAGTCTGGCTGGAACATAGACTGAATAAGAGATAATTATATGAAATAAGTCTAGGATGGAAGAATGAAATCAAATTGAAGAGGGCTTAAGGTGCCAGATTGAGGAGTTAGTATTTTGTAATAAAGACAATAGGGAGCCACTGGAGCTTCTTCAGCAAGGAGATGAGAGGGGCAAATCTATGATTTAGAAATACTATAAGCCCCTTTCTGGAAGGGAGGAGTATATGGAACCAGGGAGACCAATTTAGAAGTTGCTACAATAGTCCATGGAAGAGGCAATCAGGCATTGAAGTAAGGTTGTTGGCCCTGCTATTGGAGAGAAGGGGATATATGGAAGAGATGTTGTGGAGGTAGGTTAAACAAAATATGACCACTGATTGGACAAGGGGAATGATCAAGCAGGAGGAATTAACGATGTCTATGAGGGTTTTAAAGGGTTAATGAGATATCCATTCCAAGTAGCACATTGGTCATTTAATAGATATCCATGCTTAACCCAAAGAAGTAATTCTATTTAGACTACCAAGCATTGGTTACAAACAAACTATGATGATATTTTTTTTTAAAAAATGGACCTTTTGGTTTCCTTCCAAGAGAAGGTATGGTTTCCCCCATGGAATCTTTGTTTGCACATTAAATACTATGAAATCCAAGAGAATAGAAAATACCTGCCGTTGAAATGGAAGATTCATGATCTACAACCTTCTTATGGTGATGTTTTCATCCATTAATTCAACAAATATTTATTCCAGAATCAGAACTTCTGAATTAGAAGGAAGCTCAGAGGCAACTTAGTGTGATTCATACCCATAAAAGAATTCCCTCTATGTCATAAATGGCAAATGATTATCTAGCCTTTGCTCAGAGATATCCATTGAGGGCAAACCCATTACTTCCTCAGACAGTCCATTCTCCTTTAGAACAGCTCTAATTATTGGAAAGGTTTGTTGTTGATTTCTTTGTTTTCCTCAAATAAAGTCTAACTTTGCCACCTTGCAACTTTTACTTATTTTTCCAAGCATTGCCCTCCCTCATCACAAAAGGAAATAATGATAGCTAGAATTTACATGCCACCAAGGTTTGCAAAGCACTTTACATATATTATTGCATTTCATCTTCACAAAAACCTATTTTACACACATGAAAACTAGGGCAAGTGAAGGTTGCCTGGTTTGCTCAGGGTCATAGAGCTAGGAAGTGTCTGGGATGGAGGTCTAACTTGGGTCATCCTAACTCCCAGACTATTACTCTATACATTATGCCACCTAATTGCCTCTAACGTAAGTCCAATCCCTCTTCCAGGTGGTGGCCTTTTAAATTCTTGAAGACAGCTGTCATGGTCCCCCTTCTCCCCTCATCCTCAATCTTCTATACTCCACCCTTTCAATTCCCATTTTCTTCAATAGATCTGCTATGATATGATCAGGACATCCTTTACCCTTGTGTTCGCTTTACTCTATACCAGGGATTCTCAATCTTACTGTATGTGACCTGGACTCATTTATTGGTTCTGTGAAGCCAATGGACCCTTTCTCAGGATAATGGTGGAACTCAGAACTGAACATAATGCTTTAGATATGGTATAACCAGTATATATAAAATATTATATTATATATATAATATTTATACACATATATGTGTGTATATGTGTATGTATATGTGTGTGTGTGTGTGTGTGTGTGTGTGTGTGTGTGTGTGTGTGTGTAATAGTGGAACTATAACTTACCTAGACTAGTTGACAATTCAATTCAACAAGCACTTATCAAGAACCTACTAAAAGCAGTCACATGACAGACTGGATAGATAGGGAACTTTGGAAACAAAAAGACTGCATATTGGATTAAAAGACCACAAATTAACATTGTCTATATTGTATTTTCACCTCATGTATCATAGCTTTGTCATGGTAGACAGGCTTGCATAGTTCAATGAAAGTATGAACTACGTCATGCAGGGTTACCCAAGACAGACAGGTCACAGTGGAGAGTTCTGACAAAAGATGATCCACTGGGGAATGAAATGGCAAACCTCTTCAGCATCTTTTTTCCAAGAAAACCCCATTATAAGTATTAAAATGATATTTTAATGTGACACTGGAAGATGAGCCCCTCAAATAAGAGGGTGTTCAACATGCTGCTTTGGAAGTGTGAAGGACAACTACAAGTGGCTCCAGCACTAATTAAGTAGAAGGGCCAAAGCCAAACGGAAGCTCAGTTGCAGATGTGTCTGGTGATGAAAGGAAAGTCCGATGATGTAAAGATCAATATTGCATAGGAACCTGGAACGTAAGATCTATGTATGAACCAAGGTAAACTGGACGTGGTCAAACAGGAGATGGAAAAATTAAACATCAACATCTCGGGTGTCAGTGAACTTAAATGGATGGGAATGGGTAAATTTATTTCAAGCATTACATATATTTCTATAGCTAAGAATCCCTTAGAAGAAATGAAATAGCTTTAATAGTTAATAAAAAGGAGAGAAAAGCAGTACTGGGCTATACTCTCAAAAAACACAGAGGGGGTGGAGCCAAGATGGCCACATGAAGGTAGCGTTTTACCGGAGCTCTCTCACAAGGTCTGTCAGATGCCTACAAAAAAGTGAATTTGAGCAGATTTGAGAGAGTCAGAAACCGCGAGCAGTCTGCGTGGGACAAATTTCCGAGCCGGGAGAGTCTGAAAGGCCGAAGGCACGAATCTGTAGGCTCGGAGAGTGCTCAGTGTGGGGCATGGGGAGCTGCTCCAGACCAAAGTGGAAGAGGCCGGCAGGGAAATCCATGTGGGAGACAGGCTGGGAGAAAGCTGGGTGCCCGAAACCGGCAGAGATCCCCAGGCCTCCCAACACAGGACGGCAGTCTGTGGAAGCGAGGAGAGGCAGTGCAGTGCCACCGGCCGGGAAAATACCTACTCCTGAGGCTTGCAGCCCCAAGGAACGAAACGTGGCTTCTGGGAGACATAATGGCCAGACTTCCGGGAGACATAATGTCCAGGTAAACGGCTCTAATCCCTCCCCCGCCCCCTCACCCAGAGAATTCCTTGGGAAAAAAAATAAATAAAAGCTGGAACATAAGAGAAAGAAGTGGGGCTTCAGTAGTCAAATAGTAGAAGTTCATTAGTCCCATAGGGGCAGAGTTGGCAGGGGTCAACACTAGGAGCCCAGATGTAATCTTGCTCCCCCAGGGGAAGTGCCAGACATCAGATCAAACAACAAACAGCTGAGACCATTGCTGAAGAGCAACAGTGCTAGAGAGCACCTATACGGAGTGAGACGTCAGGGAGCCAGACCCCTCCCCCACACCTCAGGAAACTGAAGACTATAATTCTAGACTCACAATCCCCAGAATAAGAAAGCTGGGACAGAGAGCCCTGAGCCCCAAAGGCAGAAATTTGTTGTAAAGCCAGGAAAAGGCAAACCAACAAACATGAAGAAGAGCACAACAAAAAAACCCGAGGACAATAGATTCTTTTGATGGAGACAGGCAGGATCAAAATACCTATATGGAAGAGAACAGCAATGACACTATAGATACATCGGATACCTCAAAAGGTAATGTGAACTGGTCTCCAGCCCAAAAAGCACTGCTGGAAATGCTGAAGGAGGATTTTAAAAACCAAATTAGGGAGCTAAAAGAAAATATGGAAAAAAAGATTGGCGAAATGGCTACAGAGATTCAGAATCTAGAGAGAGAAAATGACACCTTGAGAGGCAAAATCAACCAATTCGAAAAGGAGACTAAAAAGCAAAATGAAAACACTAACTCATTAAAAATTAGAGTTGAGCAAGTGGAAGCTAATGAATCTATGAAGCACCAAGAAGTAGTAAAACAAAATGTAAAGAACGAAAAATTAGGGAAAAAAAATGTGAAATATCTGATTGGGAAAACAACTGACCTGGAAAATAGATCCAGGATAGACAATTTAAGAGTTATTGGTCTACCAGAAATCCACAATGAAAAAAAGAGCCTTGACAGTATCTTCGAAGAAATTATCAAAGACAACTGCCCAGAGGTCCTAGAAGCTGAGGGCAAAATAGTCATTGAAAGAATTCACCAATCACCCCCTGAAAGAGATCCCAAACTGAAAACACCAAGAAATATTATAACCAAATTTCAGAACTATGAACTCAAGAAGAAAATACTGCAAGCAGCCAAAAAGAAGCAATTAAAATATCGTGGAACTACAGTAAGAATCACGCAGGATCTCTCAGCTTCCACATTAAAAGACAGGAGAAGTTGGAATATAATATTCCAAAGGGCAAAAGAGCTGGGACTACAACCAAGGATCAACTACCCAGCAAAACTAAGCATAATTTTTCAGGCAAGGAGATGGACATTGAGTGAAATAAGGGAATTCCAGACCTTCCTGATGAAAAGGCCAGAACTCAATGGAAAATTTGATCTCCAAATACAAAACTCAAGAGAGACATAAAAAGGTAACCAGGGGGAAAACCCCCACAAACCTTATTAACCCATAAGGTCAGGTTGTCTGCATCTTTATATGGGACTATATCATCATATGTATGTTATATATATATATATATATATATATATATATATATATATATATATATATATATATATATATATATACACATATAAATGTCAGTCTTGAAAATGGTACAGCTATTATGACAATTGAAAAGGATACACATACATTGTGAATGCCTGTATAAATTAACTGATGTAAAGATAAAAAACATAAGTAAGAGATGTAAAGGGAGGGCTATGAGAGAAGAGGTAAGGAGGTAGTAGAAAAGGGTAAATTACACCAAATGAAGTGTCACAAAAACATATTATAGTAGAGGGAAAGAAGGGAGGGAGAAGAGCAGGATTTGAGCATCACTGTCATCTGATCTGGTTCAAGAAGGGAATAACATACCCTGATAAGTTTAGAAATCTAACTTGACCTACGGGAAGTAGGAGGGGAAGGGGGAAAAAAGAAAGGGAAGAGGATGGTCAGAAGGGAGGGGAGAAGTAGCAAGTGGGAAACGGTAAGGTAAGGGAGGGGAATAAAGAGGGAGGGTAAACTGAGGAAGGCGGCGGTCAAAAGCTAAACTTTGTTGAGGAGGAGAAGGGGAAAGGGAGGAATAAAAGCATAAATGGGGAAATAGGACGGAGAAAAAGACACAGATAGAAATCATAACTCTGAACGTGAAGGGGATGAACTCTCTCATAAAACAGAAGCTGATAGCAGAATGGATTAAAAAACATAATCCTACAATATGCTATTTACAAGAAACACATTGGAAACAGGAGGATACACACAGGGTAAAGGTAAAAGGCTGGAGTAAAATATATTGTGCCTCAGCTAAAGTAAAAAAAAGCAGGTGTAGCAATCCTAATCTCAGACAAAGCAAAAGTAAAGATAGATTTAATTAAAAGTGATAAGGAAGCACATTATATCCTGCTAAAAGGCACCATAAACAATGAAGCAATATCATTGTTTAACATATATGCACCAAGTGGTAAGGCATACAAATTCTTAGAGGAGAGGTTAAGGGAGTTACAGGAAAAAATAGACAGCAAAACTATAATATTGGGAGACCTCAACCTCTCCCTTTCTGAACTTGATAAATCTAACCTCAAAATAAATAAGAAAAAAGTTAAGGAGGTAAACCAAATTTTAGAAAAGGCAGATATGATAGACCTCTGGAGAAAACTGACTGGGGATAAAAAGGAATATACTTTCTTCTCAGTGGGACATGGCACATACTCAAAAATTGACCTTGTACTAGGGCATAAAAACCTCACAATCCAGTGCAGAAAGGCAGAAGTAGTCGAAGCATCCTTTTCAGATCATGATGCAATAAAAATTATTTTTAATAAAGAACCATGGAAAAATAAGCTGAAAACTAATTGGAAACTAAATAATCTAATTCTAAAGAATGGGTGGGCCAAAGAACAAATCAGAGAAACAATTAATAACTTCATTTAAGAGAATGACAATAATGAAACAACATACCAAAACTTATGGGATGCAGCAAAAGCAGTTCTTAGGGGAAGTTTTATATCCCTAAATGCTTACATGAACAAAATAGGGAAAAAAGGAGATAAATGATCTGGGCATACAGCTTAAAAAGCCAGAAAAAGAGGAAATTGAAAATCCCCAATTAAATACCAAATTAGAAATTCTGAAAATCAAAGGAGAGATTAATAAAATTGAAACCAAGAAAACTATTGAATTAATAAATAAAACAAAGAGCTGGTTTTATGAAAAAACCAATAAAATTGATAAACCTTTGGTCAATTTAATTAAAAAAAGAAAGAAGAAAATCAAATTACCAGTATCAAAAATGAAAAGGGTGAGTTCACCTCTGATGAAGAGGAAATCAAAACAATAATTAGGAATTATTTTGCCCAATTGTATGCCCATAAATTTGACAACTTTAGAGATGTGGATGAATATCTACAAAAACATAAACTGCCCAGGTTAACAGAAAAGGAAGCAAAATTTCTAAATAACCCCATCTCAGAAAAAGAAATTGAGCATGCCATCAATGAACTCCCTAGGAAAAAATCTCCAGGGCCAGATGGTTTTACATATGAATTCTATCAAACATTTAAAGAACAACTAATTCCAATACTTTGTAGACTATTTGGGAAAATAGGTGAAGAAGGAATCCTACTAAATTCTTTTTATGACACAAATATGGTACTAATACCCAAACCAGGTAGAGTCAAAACAGAGAAAGAAAATCATAGACCAATTTCCCTAATGAATATTGGTGCAAAAATTTTAAATAAAATATTAGCAAAAAGACTGCAGCAACTCATCACAAGAATAATGCATGGTGACCAGGTAGGATTTATCCCAGGAATGCAAGGCTGGTTCAATATTAGGAAAACTATTAGCATAATTGACCATATCAACCACAAAACTAGCAGAAACCATATGATCATCTCAATAGATGCAGAAAAAGCCTTTGACAAAATGCAACACCCATTACTATTAAAAACACTAAAAAGCATAGAAATAAATGGAACATTCCTTAAAATTATAAATAGCGTCTACCTAAAACCATCAACAAGCATTATTTGTAATGGAGATAAGGTAGATGCATTCCCAATAAGATCAGGGGTGAAACAAGGATGTCCATTATCACCCCTACTATTCAATTTGGTACTAGAAGTGTTAGCTGTAGCAATAAGAGAAGAAAAAGAAATTGAAGGAATTAGAATAGGAAAAGAAGAAACTAAATTATCACTTTTGCAGATGATATGATGATTTATTTAGACAATCCTAGAGAATCAAGTAAAAGACTACTTGAAATAATAAACAACTTTAGCAAAGTTGCAGGATATAAGATAAACCCACATAAATCCTCAGCATTTCTATACATTACTGACAAAGCCCAACAGCAAGAGATAGAAAGAGAAATTCCATTCAAAGTTACTGCAGACACTATAAAATATTTGGGAGTCTATTTGCCAAGACAAACCCAGGGCCTATATGAACATAACTATGAAACACTTTTCATGCGAATAAAGTAAGATCTGAATAAATGGACAAATATCAGTTGCTCATAGTTAGGCCAAGCTAATATAATAAAAATGTCAATTTTACCTAAATTAATCTTTCTATTCAGTGCCATACCAATCAAACTATCAAAAAATTATTTTACGGAGCTGGACAAAATTATAACCAAATTCATCTGGAAAAACAAGAGGTCTAGAATATCTAGGGTATTAATGAAAATACATGCTAGAGAAGGTGGCTTAGCCATACCAGATATTAAACTGTACTACAGAGCAGCAGTAATCAAAACTACCTGGTACTGGCTAAGAAACAGAGGTGTGGATCAGTGGAATAGGATAGGAATACAAGATGGAGAAGTCAACAACTATAGCAATCTACTCTTTGATAAACCCAAAGAGGCCAGCTTCTGCACTAATAATTCACTATTTCACAAAAACTGTTGGGAAAATTGGAAAATGGTAGGACAGAAACTGGGCATAGACCAATATCTTACACCATACACCAAAATAAGTCAAAATGAGTTCCTGATTTAGGAGTAAAGGCTGATACTATAAGTAATTTGGGAGAGCAAGGAATAGTTTACTTATCAGATTTATGGAAAAGCAAAGAATTCATGACCCAACAAGAGATAGAGAGCATTACAAAATGCAAAATGGATAATTTTGATTATATCAAATTGAAATGTTTTTGTACAAAAAAAGTCAATGCAACAAAAATTTGGAGGGAAGCAGAAAATTGGGAGAAAATCTTTACAAGTAGTATCTCTGATAAAGGCCTCATTTCTAAAATATACAGGGAACTGAGCCAAATATATAGGAATACAAGCCATTCCCCAATTGAGAAATGGTCAAAGGATATGAGCACACAGTTTTCAGAGGAAGAAAATAAAGCTATCTATAGGCATATGAAAAAATGCTCTATATCACTACTGATTAGAGAAATGCAAATCAAAACAACTCTCAGATACCACATCGCTCCTGTCAGATTGGCTAAAATAACAAAACAGGAAAATGATAAATGCTGGAGAGGATGTGGGAAAATTGGAACATTGTTGCATTGCTGGTAGAGTTGTGAGATAATCCAGTCATTTTGGAGAGCAATTTGGAACTATGCCCAAAGTGCCACAGGAATGTTCATACCCTTTGACCCGGCAATACCACTTCTAGGGTTGTATCCCAAAGAAATCACACAAGCGGGAAAAGGACCCATATATACAAGGATATTTATAGCGGCTCTTTTTGTGGTAGCCAAGAATTGGAAATCAAAGGGATGCCCATCAATTGGGGAATGGCTGAACAAGCTGTGGTATATGAAGGTAATGGAATACTATTGTGCCATAAGAAATGGGGATGATACGGACTTCGTAACAACCTGGAAAAACCTACACAACATAATGCTGAGTGAGTGGAGCAGAGTCAGGAGAACACTGTACACAACCACAGATATATGCATTCCATGAGGACCAACCCTGACAGACTTCAGTCTTCTCAGCAACACAAGGTGCAGACACAACTCCAAAGGACTCACGATGGAGAATGCCATCTACATCCAGAGAAAGAACTATGAAGTTTGAATGCAGATTGAAGTACACTTCATGCTCGCCTTTTTCTCTTCTCTTTTGTTTTTGTTTTTGTTTTTGGGTTGTTTTTTTGTTGTTGTTTTGGTTCTGTTTCTTCTTTCTCATGACTCATTCCATTGGTCATAATTCTTCTCCGCAATTTGACTAGTGTATAAATTAATTCAATGCGAAGTTATTCATGGTAGTTATATGAGATTCCATGCCATCTTGGGGAAGGAGTGGGGAGGAAGGGGAGAAAATCTGGAACTCAAAATTATGTAGAACTGTCTGTTATAAACTAAAAATAAAAATAAATATTAAAAATATTTAAAAAATTAAAAATGACAGAATGATATCTGTTTTAATATAAGGCAAACCATTCAACATCACAGTAACACAAGTCTATGCTCTGACCACTGATGCTGAAGAGCCCAAAGCTGATCAGTTCCATAAAGACCTAAAACATCTTCCAGAAATGACAACAAAAGATGTCACATTCATCATAGCTAATTCGAATGCTGAAGTAGATAATAAACAGATAATTGGAATAACAGACAAATTTGGCCTTGGAGTACAAAATTAAGCAGGACAGAGACGAAGAGAGTTTTATCAAGATAACTTTGGTCATAACAAATGCTCTTTTTCAACAACCCAAAAGGCTCCTCTACACAAGGATGTCACTAGATGTCAGTATCAAAATCAGATTGATTATATACTTTAATTATGTACTTTGCAGTCAGTGATGGAGAAGCATGACACACTCCGTTAAGACAAGACCTGGAGCTGGCTGAGGTTCAGATCACAAGCTTTTAAATGCAAAATTCAGACTTTAATTGAAGAAATTAGGGAAAGCCATCGGACTGTATAAGTATGACCTAAATAGCAACCCTTATGAATATGAAGTAGAAGTGATGAATAGATTTAAGGCATTAGATCTGGTAGATAGAGTGCCTGAAGAACTATGGACAAACCATTCTAGACAGCAGTTTGGAAATATGCCCAAAAGGGTATAAAACTGCATACCCTTTGATCCAGCAATACCATTGCTAAGTCTGTATCCCTAAGAAATTTTTAAAAAGAGAAAAGAACCTATTTGCACAAAAATATTTATAGCAGCTCTTTTTTGGTGGGTAAGAATTAGAAATTGGCCAGACACCCATCAATTGTGGAATGACTGAGCAAGTTGTGCCATCTTATTGAAATGAAATATTATTGTTATATAAGAAATGACAAGTACGATAATTTCAGAAAAACATAGAAAGACTTACATGAACTGATACAAAGTGAAGTGAGAAGAACATTCACAGAGAATAAAAATGAATCCCAGAGTCATTTCTCCTGATAGTGTCTGAGGTAGCATTTGAACCTATTTGTTCTTCAACTCTATCCTTAACACCACAGTGCCTCTCTGATAATCAGCTGGAAGTCATTCAGAGAAAGGAAACCAAGATCCTGAAAGACCTTGAGTTTATTCTTTATGACAACTATTGAAGAAAATAGAGCTGTTTAGTATGGAAAAAAGAAAAATTGTTGAGAGGCTCATATCTGTCTTCTAAGTGTTTGAAGAGTTGTGGAGTGGAAAAGGGGTTTTACATATTTCATTTGTTCCTAGAGGGCAGAAGCAGGAACAGTGGATTAATGTTTCAAAAATATAAATTTAGGTTTCATGTCAGGAAAAACTTCCTAAGAAAGAAGCAGAAGAGAAATGGTTTCCTGGAGGGGGTGGTAATGTGTTCACCCTCACTGGAAGTCTTTGAGCAAAGGTAGGAATACCAGTTGATCAGCTCATAACAGGAATTATTACTCAGGTCAACTTTGGATTGAATGTCTTTGAGGTCACCAGTAAATCTAAACTTCTGTAATTCTGTGAAGGAAACCAATACTCATGAGTTTGGGCTTGTATCTATTATGACTTTGTACTTGTTCTATATACCATGTCATGATCTGCCTTATTATTATCCATGTGTAATCATCGCTTTATTCCTGAACTATCACAATAGTCTGCTGGCCAGTCTCCTTGGTTTCTCTCCCTATTCCAATCTATCTTCAACTGACCATCTCAAATTCTCTCTCTCTCTCTCTCTCTCTCTCTCTCTCTCGCGCACACACACACACACACACACACACACACACACACACTCCAGTGGTTCCTATTACTTCCAGGTCCAAATATGAATTTGCTTAACATTCAAACCCCTTTACCACCTTGCTTCCTCCTACCTTTCAGGCTTCCTATGCTTTCCTCCCCCAAAATTCTTCACAATCCCGTAACACTGATGGATTTCCTGTTCCTCAAACAAAATACACCTTCTCTATCTCCACTCAGCATTTTCACTGACTGTCTCCGGTACTTGGGATTCTTTCCCTCCCCATCTCTGCTTCCTAGTTTCTCTGTCATCATTAAAGTTCCAGCTGAAGTCTCACTTGCTACAGAAATCCTTTCCCCTCATTCTTCTTAATGTTAGTGCCTTCCCTATGTTGATTACTTCTAATTCATCCTGTATGTTTCATGTCTATACACAGTTCTTTGAGCGTTGTCTCCCAAATTAAACTATGAACTCTTTCAGTGCAGAGGCTATCTTTTTCTGCCTTTCACTGTATCACTTGTTCCTAGATCAGTGCCCAGCCCATAGTAGGAGCTTAACAAATGCTTGTCAATGACTTCACTGGACTAATAGGTAAGTTAGATGAAGACAACTATATCTTACTTAAACTTCATGCCTGGCATGGTGCTCTGTGCACAGTGGGCCTTAATCAATGTTTGCTGAGAGAATGAATGAATTAATTAATCTCTTAGGAACAAAGTGTTTAATACAGAGACTTCATGAGTTTCCAGGACAATCAAAGCAGAGACCTGAGGACATTACCTAGCATTCATCTTATGTCATGTTCCAATTCCCTTGACCAAAAAGCCGAGGAAAGTCAATATTTCACTTAAAGGGCAGGCTGTGTTTGGGGCTGAGTCCTAATTGAGATCTCTAGAGGACATATTGAGTCATTCCATGGCTTTTGAGTTTCTCTGAGATCAGAGGAAACATGACAGGCACCTAAAAAGAATTCCTCCAGGGTACGAAGGTCACGGAACATAGCAGATTAAAATGACACTAAGGTAACAGTTCTGCTTGCAAAGGACCGTTTCAAGAGCTGGCTCTTGAGCCGACATAAAGTTGTTGGTTTTCACAAGCCACTATTCAGGGACTGCAGTACTCATTTTTAAAAGCCTATCCAGATCAGGCTGAGCCACTGGACTAAGAAAACTACAGAAATACATTAGCAGTAACAGGAAAAATATAAACTCCAAGCCGCCTCCTGATTCCATCTGGAGAGTAGGCATTGTCTCTCATCCAGGGTCAGCTTTATTCCCAAAGAAGAAGAATTTGTATGATATAGATAGAAGCTCATACTCAAGACCAAGTCTTAACTAATCTCTCATTGTCTCAGTTCCTAGCACAGTACTATGGTCAAAGAACACTCTGCGTTAAATGGACTATAATTTCTGTGAATATGAGCATGATTTCAGGGATGACAATTTTTGTTGTTCAGTTGTTTTAGTCTTATCTATTTGTGAGGGAACTGAGGTCCAAAAAGCGTAAGTGACTTGATTCATGATCACCTAGAGACTAAGTACCGAAAGTGCAATTTAAACCCTAGGCTAATGACTACAGATGCAGGATTCTGTAGACTGGGCCATACAGAGAAGCTGGTGTCAAGCCTTACCAGCTAGTAGACCCTGGGAAAATCATTTAACTTCTCTTAATACCAATTTCTTCATCTATACAATGGGGATAATTATAACTATGGTAGCTCACCGGATTCTTGTCAGGGACAGAGCTATGTAAGTGTGAATTATCATTTATTACTAGAATTTTGTCCTTGATATGATTTTGGATTTGAGCATTTGACCTTGGACAATATACATACTAGCCTCACCAAGGTATGAAATGTCTTCAGGCAGGGCCCTGAGTTCAAATCCGGCCTGTCTTCTACCTCTGTAATTTGGGGCAAGTTACTTGATTTCAGTCTATGTACACTTTTTTTAACTTAGAAGGTTATGTTCTTATAGGATAGTTAACTTAGAGGGTAATAACTTAGAGGGTATATTCCAGGGGTGGGGACCCTTTGGCCTTGAGGCCACATGTGGCACTCTAGATCCCCAAGTGCAGCCCTTTGACTGAATCTAAACTTCACAGAACAAATCCCCCTAATAAAAGGATTTATTCTATAAAACTTGGACTCAGTCAAAAAGCCACACCCAAGGACCTAGAAGGCCATATGTGGCCTTGAAGCCATAGGTTTCCCACCACTATTTATTCTATTTATACCAATAGACTATAAGCTCCTTAAAGCCAAGTACTGCTTCATTTTATCTTTACATTTATAATACTGAGCAAATTGCCTTTTATATAGTAGATACTTAATAATTGTTATATATATATGTACATGTATCTAAGGTATATAAGTACTTATATAGTAGTTACTTAATAAATGTTTGTTGGATTAAATTGTCCTATAAAGTCTGTGTATCAGAAAATCCCTAAAGTGTCTTTCAGTGCTCTGTCTCTGGCCATGTCCATCTTTATCTCTCTCTTTCTCTCTCTCTCTCTCTCTCTCTCTCTCTCTCTCTCTCTCTCTCTCTCTCTCTCTTTCTCTCTCTGTCTCGCTCTCTCTCTCTGTCTCTGTCTCTCTCTGTTTCTCTCTCTGTCTCTCTCTCACCTCTCTCTCATCTCTCTCTCTGTCTCTGTCTCTCCTCTCTGTCTCTGTCTCTCTCTGTCTCTCTCACAGTCTCTCTCTGTCTCTCTCTGTTTCTCTCTCTGTCTCTCTCTGTTTCTCTCTCTCTCATCTCTCTCTCTCTCTCTGTCTCTCTCTGTCTCTGTCTCTCTCTGTCTCTCTCTCTCTCCCTCCATCTCTCTCTATCTGCCTTACTTCCCCTGCATATGTATGTATATACGTGTGTATGTGTTTACATATTATTTCTCTAATAGAACTAAAGCAAGCAGTACCCCTAAATGGCACAGGACCTGAGCAGCAAGGGAAACATATCCAGCTATGGATAGGAATAAATCTGGGCACCCAACTTAGTGATGCACTCACCAGAGATATCTCCTCCGGGGAGCTATGTGTTGTGTCCATAAAGAGAGAAATAATTTTCAGACCTAATAGCACCAGGAGCTGTGAACAGCCATTGACAAATGTCTATCCTACATTAATACATCACTACAGTTTTACCAGGTCTAAGACCATTCTTCCCATGGACGCAGTGTGCATTTGTAGAAGAGTGTGGTTTAGGTTTATGGGGTGGGGATGACTTGTAACCACTGTTTTTATTATTCCATCTTAATAAATGTATTTGGTGAGAACTAAGTGTATTTACTGGTGCTTAATGGGAAGGACAGCATTAGGGGCTTGAGCAACATAGAATTAAGCATACAAATACATGGGATATTCTGCCTCAGAAACTGTAAGAGTAGTAGCTGCCCCATGTGGAGATAGCCCAGAGCCAGTGTTACATACACATACATATATTATGTGAAAACATATTATTATGCTATTATTATACGTACGTATCCACTATATATATATTCATAATTGTACATATGTTAGATGGTTCTGATCTGTGATTTCAGAAGTATAAGGAACTCCCAGGGTAGGTACCTTGCACTGATAAAGATGGCCAGATCTTCAAGCTTATGGTCTTAGAGTTGCCTGGGGCACTGAGATATTAAACTAATAGATATCATGTGCTCTAAATTTGTCAGTATATAACCCTCTGCCTTACAATCAGCATTTATTTATAATTTATGATGAATTTATCATCCAAAAACCTGTTTGACTCCTGAGAAAGCCTGAAGACATTGGCAATGAGCAGTCTTCCAGTAGAGGAAATGAATCTAAAACAGATGTTTAGGACTTCAAAGGCACATTTATCTAAGCTCACCTTATCAATCTACTAATACTACCTAGAGTGGGTTAGGACACTTCTTTTAAGTTCACATTTCTATAGGAAAAACAAATGTCAGAGATTTATCTGCATCTTATTTCTTGGAAAGCTAAGGTCCTCCTGGCCTACTAATCTACAATGCTTCCCTGGAAAGGGGGAGGGTATAAGTGTGAGTGGTGTTAATCCACTGTTCAACATTTACAAATAAAGTCGGAAAAAATATTATTACGTAAAATTAACAGAGATCTGACAAAACAAGTCTAAATGGACTGGGCTAAGCCATTCAGTTAATTCAATTAAATAAATTTATTATGTGAGCCAAGACCACGATCACAATGACAACTCCTCCTCCTCCTCCTCCTCCTCCTCCTCCTTCCTCCTCCTTTTCCTAAATGAACAACTGTTTGGAAAACAGTTTGACTTCTGGAACTCTGCCAAGAAAATCAGTGCTATAGACCTTAACCTAAATAAGGAGCAAAATGAAGACAAGTAAGTTATATCTCTACAGCTGAAGTGTCATCACAATGAATACGTGTATCATCATATTTGACTCATTTCAATTCTATTCAACCAACATTTATTGAACATGTATTGTGTATGGCAAAGTGTACTAGAGGAGATACAAAGTTTAGGTAAGACAAAGCCCCTATTCTTAAAGAACTTATAGTCTAGAAGGAAGATATGACCCAGATGCAAATTCTCTAGAGATCATTTAGTTCAACCCCTTCATTTTTTAAGAGAACACACTTAGGCTTTAAGAGACTTCAGCACATCAAATCAACATTAATAAGCATCTACCATGTTCAGGTGCTTTTTCTTCATTATTCATCTTTGGGATACACTGCTAAGTCTTGGACTTCTTTCCTCATCAGTTCCTAAGAAACTCTCCACCCTGGAAGATCCCTTTTCCCCTATGGCTCCTTTCTCATTTCTTCCTAGAATATTCATTTTAAGGAAAATAACCAAGCCAGCTACATCCGCTCATTCATATACCTCACTTATTCATGGGCTCCACTCCAGAGGGTCTGGATTTTTTTTTTCTTCACTAAGCCCCTACTTGAGTCCTACACTGAGCTTTTATGCTTCTTTTTGTGTGTTGTCTTCTACTAAAATGCAAACAGCTCAAAATCAAGGACCATCCTTCTTTTCCCCTGTATTTGTATCCTCAACATTTCTTCCATGAAGGAGATTTCATTCTATGAGAAAGTATGGGGGCTTGGGGAGGATACAACTTGCACACATGTATCCAATACTTAATTTCCACAGGCACAGGAATTTTTTAAAAATTAATAATTATATATATATAAAAATAATATATATATATAAAATATGAATATAAATTAAAATAGAACAAAGTTTGGAGTGTTAACAGCTTGAGTTATCAGGAAAGGAGATATAGAGGGGGTTAGGGTATATACAGATACACAATATGTTATAATTATTATATAAATATGTTATAATATATTACATATGATTATTATGATATATTATAATTATATACCAATCATATATATGTATATATGTGTGTGTATATATATATATATATATATATATATATATATATATATATATATATATATATGGTCGCATCTATACTATATTTTAAAAGAAGCAAATTTATACTATTGGGTATAAATCAAGGAGGTTGTACAATCCAGACATGAAGAATCACTTATACCAGGTGATGGAAGCAGTGAATGGAATTTGGTGTACAGGGAGCAATGCTAAGGTCCCTATTCAGTCATGTTTCAGTCACATTTGACTCTTCGTGACCCCATTTGGGGTTTTCTTGGGAAAGATACCAGAGTGGTTTGCGATTTCCTCCTCAGTTCTTTTTACAGATGAGGAAACCAAGGCAAACAGAGTAAATGGACTTGCCAAGGGTCACTCAGCTAGTAAATGTCTGAGGCCTGACTTGAACTAATAAAGGTGAGTCTTTCTGATTCCAAGCTCAGTGCTCTAACCATGGCACCACCTTGCTGCCCCAATTCAAATGTAGATCAGACACAAATGGAACATATGAGGAAGGACAACATGAAATCAGACTTGGAAAGGTTGATGAAAGATATCTTGTAAAGTACTTTGAGTTCTAGGCTGAAAATATCACTTCTAGAAACAATATGGATCCATTAAACATTGTTGCATGGGAGTGGGTTGGGGAGGTCACTGGGTCAAAACTGTTTTAGAAATATCAATTTGGTAGCTTTGTGGAGGATGGTTGAGCCAGGGTTGAATCTAGGTGCTCAGTCCTCAGGTCAGTGTGCTTTTCTAATGTTCTAGACCATCAGCTACACACACACACATACACACACACACATGCCACACACACTGTTTCAACAATCCGGCTAGCAGTTGCTGTGGGGGTGTAAAACCAACAACAACTAGCACACAGAATGCTGCAAGCCCACGTTCTTTTGATCTGCTTTACTGAGGAAAGCAACGTTAAGGGGTTAACAATCTTACTTAGTTCAGGGGAAAAAGCCAGCACCCTGAACTTCAGAGCAAATACAAACAAATTACAAACATCAACAGATAGACTTTGTCTGATTCAAATCTCAGTGCCTAATTACCAGAGTTTAACAGTCCAAACATCCAGGTTTACAAGCTGGAGGGTTCTTAACTACAGCTGCCCAGAGTCTCACATCAGCGGGCCACCAAGAGTAACAGCCCTAAGTAAATAGCTCTGTCCTCTCTTTTTATTCTCTCTTTAGCCTTCATCAAATGTCATCTGAGCAACCAGAACTTAAGTTCTTACTATTGGCTCTGAAGTTAGCACCTCCCCCTAGGACTTTGAGGGCTTCATGCCCACATCAACTTAGCACCTAATAGTTAGGGGTTTGGGGCCTACTTGGGAGCGAAGATATAATCAGACCTCCCTTCATGGGCCCCACCTGGAGCCCCACCTAATTTAGTCAAGGAGATAAAGGCCAAAACTCTTCAAGGACACTTGATTGAATAAGTACTAAGAGCCCATCTTGATCGCCAACACACACACACACACACACACACACATGCCCTATTCTAATTTTCTGACAAGTTACCGACCAGCTAGAAATCACTGATAGTAAGGGTACCCTGTTTCCTAGAAGTAATGCTCACTTCTTTTCCTTTAATAAATACAAATACACATTCTATGAAGAGGTTTGCCACTGGAATGAGAGCTCTGTCTAATCACCAAACACAATACTATTTTAATGATAATTACAGGCTTTCAGCCATAGGCAAAGTCTCACCCTAATGTACAGAGAGGTACTGTTTAAATCCAGGGGAAGAATAGCATTCTACCAGATGCCTCAGAGCCTGCCTGCCTGCCTGCCTGCCTGCCATAGTGGAAATTGTACAGACATCAACGGCAAAATGAGCTGTAATTTACATTTACAGAATTTGATTCACGGGGATAATTCTATTTAAAGCAAAGCACAAATCTCAGCGGACTCAGCTATTTCTTCTCTTTTGTGTTCAATGACAACCATAGGGAGTCAGAATATTGGTGTCTCTGGAACAAATACAACCCACGCTAATGTATGTGTGCATTGGAGGGGGGAGTGGGGGGAATGGTTTGCTTGAAAGCTTCCAGTGATAGGGAACTCACTGTGTCCACTGCTTCTCAATACGTCTTTCAGGTAGTTTCTGCATTAGGATTATTCTTATTTTTAAATGAGGAAATTGAGACAGAGAGCATTGAAATAACTTGTCAAAGGCCACTCAACTTGAGCCAAAAATTGAATTCTGTGTGAGTTCATAGAAAATCACTAGACTTAAGGCTGGAAGAGATACTGGAGACTTTCTAGGCCAGGGGCTACAAACCTTTCTGTGTCATGAACCATTCTGCGAAATCTATGGACCCTTTCTTAAAATAAGATTTTAATGCCTAAAATAAAATACAAAGCACTACAAAAGAAACCAATTTCATCAAAATGTAACTATCTAAATAGCATAAAGAACAGGTCAAAAAGCCCTGCCCCAATGCTTTCATGTAATAGATGAGGAAACTAACATTCAGGGCAGTAAAAGGACATGTCCAAAGTCACACAATAAATGACAGAGATGAAATTCACACTCAAGATTGAAATTTTGGAAAGAACATTGGTTATGGAGTCAGAAGATTTGAGTTCAAAGTTGGCTTCTGATTTTCACTCCTGGTGAGACCTCAGGCAAATTACTTAAGCTCTAAAGGCTCCAATTTCCTCATCTAATTTAAATGAAGGGATTGGACTCAATGCTCCCTTCCAAATTATAGATAGATAGGTAGGTAGATAGATAGATAGATAGAGATTGTATATAGATAGATGTGTGTATATACACACACATATATATATATACACACACATACATATACATGCACATTTATACATATATACATATATCTATACATACATATTTACACATATATTTGCACACTTATATATTTATGTACTTATATATACATATATATTTGTATATGTGTTTACATATATGTGTATGTATACATGTATTTATATATGTCTGTGTATATGCCTATAACAAGGGTTCAAATGCCTGCTCTGCCATTTACTCCAAATGTGACCTTCTGCAAGCTACTTCCTCACTCTGAGCCTCAGTTTCCTTGTCTATAAAATGAGAGAGTTGAATTAGATGATTTCTAAGGGGCCTTTCACTTTTATTCTATGATTGAATGCTCCTCAAATTTTCATTTTCATGCTTACTACAACACCATATTGCCTCTGTGACTTTAAACATCTCTCCTCCAAAGGGAAGTTTATTTACTTGATAGTGCTTGAGTTTTCAGTAAAGAGTCACTAGTCCTGCTGCTAACAGGGAGAAATTGATATCTTTCAAGTATATTATTGGCTCATTAGTCCATATGCTAATTTCCTACAGTCTGATTCCCTAAATGAGTTTCTTTTTCAAAATCCAGTGGGTCTAATTGTGTCCCCACCCAGTAATGAGTGCTTCTCACATCCCCAAGGGAGGCATCCAGACATGAGTGCCACTTTTATAGTCTTTCTTGCAGCTCAAAGAAGGTTAGAGTTGAACTGTCCATCTCCTCACCTTTAAAATGGGGGATTCAGACTAGAAGATTTCTAAGGCCCAGAGTGGTTAGTGGTTTGTCCCAAAATGGATTCATGCATTGAGTGAACATTTGAGGCAGGCTTACAACCCCTGTCCACCAACCCCAGTGTCTATCCCACTACAACATACAGTAGGAGCACCAGTATTCCTACCTTCTTAAGGAAGTCTTGACCAATCATAGTCTCAATTCTCCTTTCTCTTAAAAAGTCGATGGCAAAAGAGCATAGGCTTGGAGCCAGCAAGACCTGTTCCCCCTGATCTAAGTGCCATGGATAGAAGTAGCAATGAGTCAAATTTAGTTTCAATGTCAAGAAAATCTCCTTGACAGTGAAAGCTCTCTAATAGTGGAATGAGTGACCTTCAAAGCACCTCCCATATCCTTCTAGGTGTTTGTGTAAAAGTTGATGATGTCTTGTCTGGTATGTTGTAGGAAGGATTCTTGTCCAGTTTTGGGTTGGAGTAGATGACTCTTGAGATATATTGCATTTCTTAAGTTCTGCAATATTTAAAGGCAGCAAAGGGAGCAATACAAAAGGAAACTAGTAAAAGACAAAGTAGCATTGTAGGTACAGGGTTAGCTCTGGAGTCAATTAGACCTGGATCCAGTCATACCTCTGATTCATATGTCTGTATATCTATGGACAAGTCCCTTAATCTCTTAATTCCCCAGGCTACTCTCTAAAATTATAATTTATAGATAAGTTACCAATCTGTATGGCAGGAGGGTATTTCCACACTAGGAGTTCTTCCACACTAAATAAATCACAATAACAGAGCTAAAAAAATGAATAATGGCCATTTTCATCTAATGCCTTAACTTCTGCCAATTCATAAGATAAAAGGACACAGAACATATTTTAAAAGTGTATGTGAATATAAGATCCATCATTTTTATTACTGGGGTTATTTAGCCTGGAGAAGAGAAGGCTGAGAAGAGACAGGATTGCTGTATTCAAGATTTTAAGGGCTGTCTCAGCAGAGGGAGAAGATGTTGCTTGGACTTAAAGGTCAGAACTAGGCACCTTGGGTAGAAGCTAAAAAGAGGTAAATATAAGCTTGATATCAGGAAAATACTTCCATTTAGCAAAATCTAAGAGTGGAAAGTACTGTTTCTGGAAGTCATAGGATCTTAGAGGAAGGGACCGCTAAGGCCATGGAGTTCCCCCTGAGGCCCAGAGAGGTTAAGTAATTGATCTAAGGTCACCACAAGATCTACAGCTCAAAGGGACCTCAGAGTTCATTGAATCTAGACATCTCACTTTACAGGTGTGGAAACTGAGACTTGGAGAAATTAAATGACTCATCTAAATTTCCACATATTGTAGGTTCCCCCTCAAGCAGAGCCTGGATGACCACTTGTGAGGTACGTTTTAATAGAAAGTCCTTTTTTGATAAAAGATTGGATTAGATGGCCAGTGAAGTCCCTACCAGCTCTAAAATGCCCTGAATCTGTGAATGTATTTCCATTCCTCAACAATATGGAATCTGTTCACACCAGGATTCTATAACCCTCTAATATCTGGGAATTTACTATAATTGTGCTTGTCAGAAGCTGAGGAATGTGTCTCAGTCATTTTTCCTATAATTTTCATGTCAGAAATAATCCAGTTGTTTACTTCCATGGATTTCACATCCTTGAAATACTTACTGTGTGCCCAAGTTCTCCCCATTAATGGTGCCATGAGATTAGCATTCTATATAATTCTAAGTGCTACTCGATCTTTCCAAATAACTACATTTCTATCATGTTGAACAGGAGGCAGAGGGAGGGACTCTCTAATGCCCGTGAATAGCAAGTCATAGCTTGGGGAGAGGTTCCCAATAATCTAATTTTCCTCCCAACAATCTCTTTAAAATACTTCGCTCCAAGGACAGCAATAATATTGTAAGTGCAAGTATAAATATCACCAATTCATCTCCAGGATGTTATTGAAGAGGACTTTATCACCAGCGCTGACTTGAGGAGAGATGCTGATTAAAGTTGAAAGCCGCTGTAAATTGTTCGCCTTTGGGTTCTTCTGAAAAGGAAGAAAGGTTTTTTTTCCCACCTCTCATCAGCACAATCTAAATGGAGAGCTGTACAAACTGGTGAGCAATAAATGTTTAAAAGGATAAGTCCCATTTTAAAACACTATTAACATTTGGTGAGGGGAAATATAAGCCAATAGAGTTTCAGATCTGGCAATGGTACAAAAATCCATAAAGAGACTCAGTGACTCGACCAGAGTGGGGAAAAATACTCTGTTAGTGGGTCAGAGGGGTGAGATGATGATACATTTCTGATTTTATAGGCTGTCCTGGACATTTATTCACATGCCTTATTTCTTACACAGGCAAAAAGAAGAGACAAAACAGCCAAAGAACTTTCCAGAGAAAGTTTTGTAGGGAAAGTTAGGATAAGAAACAAGGGAGACAAACTGGTATATGTCTGGAGGATAAAAGCATAAGTCAATAAATCAGGGAACAAGCAAACTTATTAGGCATCTACTATATGACAGAAGGGAAGTAGCTCAGTAGAGCAGACATAAAATCAACCTCAAAGTCAAATCTTGGGTTCAAATCTTGCCATTGATCTATGGGAACTTTAGGACCCTGGGCAAACCACTTAGTTTCTCTTTGTCCCTGACTAGCTCTTGAAGACTTTAGCTGCAGAGAAGATATTGATCTGCTTTGGTAAAGAGAATGTCTTCATTGCGAATGAAATCACAGCTTGGGTTAAAAAGTCATCACTGTGCTAAGTGCCGGGGATATAAATACAAAAATGAGATTGCCCCTGGCCTCAAGAATTCTATTCTACTAAAGATATACGATATCATTATTGGTAGGTAGGTTGGTTGGTTGCTGTTCTTCATTCTTGAAGAGGACCAAAATGATATCACTATGTTAGAGTCAAGTTGCAGTGTGTCTGACTGTGGCTAATCAGAACAATACTAGCTCCAAATGCTCTGCCACAGTTCAGGCACACATAGTCAATGCAACCATTTGGGGCGGTGTATCAGGAGGGCAGAGTTTATAATCTCAAAGAGGATCATAAACATGTCTGAAAGGTTCGGAACCGCCGGATATAAGAAACTCTCAAAGTAGAAGGCAGAAGAATCAAAACATTTATTTAGGCTCAATAGTAACCAACCCATGAACCAGCAACCCCATTTTGATATGTTGATCATAATCTTCCAGGCCCAATAAGTACGCCTTGAAAGAGTAACCAGGAGGCTACAGAGAAACATGATTGCGTAAAGCAAAATCATGTTTCCCCCTTTTATGGTAATAAGATTACCCACTGGACTGAAGTCTTTGTTCAGCTTCCTCCCGTAGGTCAGCTCTGCTGCTGGCAGCTCCTGCCTCAGCTGTGTCTGTGTCTGTAACTGAAGCTGCAACTGTAACTGACGATGTAACGGTCGCTGTAACTGACGATGTAACTGTCACTGGCTCCAACCGGAAAAGGAAAAGAGAATCTTCAAGCTGTCCTCTCCCCTCTTATAGGGTTTTTGACATCATCAAGCTCCGCCCGAATGACCAGGGCCGATTGGTTCCTGAGTTGGCCCCTCCCCCTAGGGTAGAGGTTAACACCTCCCCTCAGCCAGCCCCATGACTCATCACACAGGAAGTTGTCTGCTTCCCGGCATGCTCCCCGGGCCTCCTGCCCCGGAAGAGCAAGCCACAGTGTCCAGAGGCTCAATGAGGTAAGCTGAGTCATTCAAAGAAAACAAAGGCCATTCTGGTTACAGGCGGATTCTCTGTATTTGCACATCTCATGTTTCTTTTGAGCTACTTCAATTCCGCTTTGCTCGTAGAGCACAGTGATATGGGCATGCCATGCTGAGTGGTCCTTTGCAGACATTTCCCATGTCATTCAATCAATTCCAAAATTCTTTTTTTTGGTTTTTGTTTTGATTTTGGCAGGGCAATTGGGGTTAAGTGACTTGCCCAAGGTCACACAGCTAGTACATGTGTCAAGTGTCTGAGGCCGGATTGGAACTCAGGTCCTGTGCTCTACTCACTGCACCACCTAGCTGCCCCTTTCAAAATTCTTTAAAGAGACCTTGAGAATGTCCTTGTCTCACTTCTTCTGATCATTATGTCAGCGATTGCCTCATGTGTTTTTTCTGTAAAATAGTCTTTCCAGAAAGCTTATGTTTGGCATCAAACAACGTGACCAGTCCATACAAGTTGTGCTCTCTGCAGTAAAGTTTGAATGTTTGGCGGTTTAGCTCGAGAGAGGTCCTCAGTGTCCAGTACCTTATTCTGCTGGGTGATCTTCAGAATCTTCCTAAGATGATTCAAATGAAAGTGTGTCTCCTGGTATGGCTCTGGTAGACAGTCCAGGATTCACAGGCATACAACAGTGAGGTCAGCACAATGGCTCTGGAGACCTTTAGTTTCATAAGCACTTCTAATACCTCTTCTTTCCCACACTTTCCTTCAGAGCTTGCCACATACTGAGCTAGCTCTGGTAATGCATGTGTCAACCTCATTATCAATGTGTATATTCCTGAAAAGTGTACTGCCAAAATAAGTGAACTTATCCATGATATTCAAAACTCCATTCTCTGTAACTGATGGTTCCACATACACATGGTGTGGTGCTGGCTGGTGGAGCACCTGTGTTTTTTATGTTAATTGTTAGGGCAAATTAGCATAAACAGCATAGAATCAATCCATACTTTGTTGCATCTCAGTTTCAGAGGCTGCATTGAGTCCACAATCATCTGCGGGGAAAAAAATCATATGCCAACTCTCCTTCCACTTTAGTCTTGGCTTGTAGCCTTTTCAGGTTAAATATCAACATAGGACATAATCAAAGAAAATATGAAGTAATTCAGAGAGGGGCATACTAACAATTATAGGAATAGGAAAAAATCTCTTAAAGGAAGTGACATGAGTTGAAACTTGCAAGAAGTCAGAAATTCTAAGAGATTGAGTGAGGAGACAGAGTGTCACAGGCATGGGGCACAGTTTGTGCAAAGGCGCAAAAGATGCAGAGGAAACTAGAGACTCTACTGTATGAGAATCAGCAGGAGAAGCTGGAGATATTGAGTCTCATGGGATACATGATCACTATCTCCAGGTATTTAAAGGGTTGTCATATAGAAGAGGGATTGGACTTTTTCCATATGCCCCCTGGTAGGAACTGGAAACAATGAGTGAATGCTATGAAAAAGGAAAATTTAGGATTGAGATCAGGGAAAATTTCTTAAGAATTAAAGGTGGCCTAAGAGGGGCAGCTAGGTGGCACAGTGGATAGAGTGTAAGGCTTGGAGTCAGGGAGACTGACCTTTCTGATTTCAAACCTGGCCTCAGATACTTACTAGCTGTGTGACCCTGGGCAAGTCACTTAATCCTGTTTGCCTCAGATTTATCCTGTTGTTTCTTTTTGAACCCTATATTTGATCACTTGCCAATTTTTGTCAATTGTACCTCTATAACATAACTCATACTTGGTCTTCTTATATACTGATAGAGATATGGCCCTAGATCATACCATCATTGTCTCCTGTCTGGACAATTATAATAACTTACTAATTAGTCTACCTTTTTCCAATATTCCCTCTGCATATTAAAAAAAAATTGGCTTAGGGCTTAGGTCTGACTCCATTACTCACCACTCAAAATCCTTCAGTGATTTTCTTTCACTTCTTTGACAAAATAAAAACTCTTCAATGTAGATTTTAAAGACTCTTCCATCTGACCCTACTGTACCTTAAGAGACGGCAGAGTATGAAGGAAATAGTGTTGATCTTGGTGTTAGGAGAGATCCTAGTTGAAATTCTACCTCTGGTGCTTACTGGATTTGGAATTCTGTTCAGATGGCCTAGTATTCCCATGGGGTTGCAACTGTTTCATTCTTTCATTCATACACACATTCATTCAACAAGTGCTTTTTAAGCATCTACCTTGGGGTAGGCTCTGGAGATAAGGAGACAAAACAAGCAATCAAACAAACAAATGGAAAGAAGCCATCTCTGTCCTGTAGAAGCTTATATTCTCTTAGGATAAACAATGTAAATACACATAAATCAACACAAAATAATTTTTAGAGAGGTACTAGTAACTGGGCAGGTCAGGAAAAATTTCATGTAGGAAGTGGCTCTTGTGATAAATCTTGAAGAAAATTAGGGAATCTGAAAGGCCCATGTGAGGAAGTGGGAAACTTATACAACACCCAAATGAAAAATGGAATGTTTTCCATTCTTCTAGGATATTTTGTAGGGGAAAGATTAAGTAGGCCTATTGAACTTAAATGCAAAGAATGTGAAGGGGAGTAATATAAGGTAGACTGGAACAAGACCATGAGGTATTTTAGATGCATTTGGCCCAAGAGAAAAAAAGAGAGTAATGGAAATTTCTTGGACAGGAAGTGTGAAAGGATTATAACTTTAACAGACATATCAAGGATGGATTGAGGTGAAGAGATACTTCAGGAAGAGCCCACTTAATAGATTACTTCAATAGTTCTGGCAAGAGATAATGAGGGCCTGAAAGAGGGTGATGGCTATGTGGGTGGAGAGAAGGGAATGAGAGATGTTGTGGAAATAGGAGCCACAAGACTGGGCAAATAATTGAAAGTGGAGAAATGAGGAAGAAGAAGAAGAAGAAGGAGAAGGAGAAGGAGAAGGAGAAGGAGAAGAAGAAGAAGAAGAAGAAGAAGAAGAAGAAGAAGAAGAAGAAGAAGAAGAAGAAGAAGAAGAAGAAGAAGAAGAAGAAGAAGAAAATATTGAGATTGATTCCTTACAAATCTGTTTTACTGGGGGAAAAAGAGAAAGGTCAGAAGGGTGAGGTTTTTTACAATAAAATAATGGGTTTTCTTTTGGACATTTCAAGTTTGAAATGCCCAAGGAACATATAGATGGAGATGTCCATTGCTAATATGGGACTAGAGCTCAGGAATTCAACTCAGCTCAATCTTCTTTCTAGAGTTAGAAGGTGGAAGGATAACCCAAGTGTGTCCTTTATGAGATATAAGTGCCACAAAGCTGTTAATACCTTTGGTTTAAGTGTTTATACCTTTAGATCTAGTGATCCTGCTCCTAGAATTGTACCCTAAGGATGCTATTGACAGGGAAGAAAAGCAAATGTAAAAACTTTTCCCAAGAAAATAATTTATAGCAGTTTTCTTTGTAATAACAAAACTAGAAGCAGTCTATATGGCTAAAAAATATAGGAGAATTTGTTATGATGCAGAGGGGAGAAACAAAATAAGAAAATAAATATATACATTTATTCTTATTATGTAAAAATTGTGAAAGCAAGAAAAGGAAACAAGGTGCATCAGAAGAGAACATGAAAGCAAACAGAACATTTTTTCACTTCTCTTTTATTAAAGTTAGTGTCCCTTTTAAAAACAAGGCTATAACTTACTGAGGAAAGTACCACAAAGTACCCAGGGCAAAGAGAAGGAATAGAACCTCTCTCATCAGAGGAGGTGGTGGAACACCATGATAAGATGATAGTGACCTGAACTGGAGGTCACTGTAGGGGAGGGCTTTTCTTCATAGAGTAGAGAAAGATAAGACTGGGCAACACAACAAAAAAGTTCTAGGCTAACAACTGGTCATTTCCTGTTTTAATTCATCATTCTTGCTGAAAAGGTGTGAATCTCTTTCCTTTTTAAGTTGCCAATGGGGTGCCTATATTTTCTGAATCTGAATGTCTGAAGCAGTCATAATTTCTGTACCTTGCCACAGAAAGTGATTGTAACCTCCTAGAATTCTGGAGAAAGTTTGGAACCAAGGAAAATAAGAAATTCCTTTCTCACTTAAAGTAACAAGATTATAGTGTATTATTCAGAGTTGGATAATATTTAGCTCAATCCCTTTTTTCATTTTTTAACTTTTTCTTCAAGTAACAAAAACCTAATTTCTCTTTTCTTCTTTTTTCACATCTTTCCTTTAAAAATAAACCTTGTGATAAATATTCTTAGTTAAGCCAAACAAATTCTTGAATTGGCTCTGTGCCCCCCAAAATGGCTCATACTACATCTTGAGACCATAATCTTTCTGTCAGAAAGTTGGGAGTGTGCTACATCATCAGTGCTCTGGAATAATATTTAAGTCTTCAAAAGTTATGTACCTTTATAATTGTTGTTGATTTTGTATAAAATTTTCTCCAGATTCTGCTCAACTTGTTATGCATTAATGCATGAAGTCTTCCTAGGTTTCTCTGAAAGAGTCCTTTTCATCCTTTCTTGTAGCACAATAATATTCTATTACATTCACAGATCATAAATTATTCAACCATTCCCCAGTTTGGGGACAATCCTTGAGTTTCCAGTTCTTTGCTGCTACAAAAAGAGTGGTGCTATGCACACACACACACACACCTGTACATATGTATACATGCACATATGTATATACCTATGCGTATACATTATGTACACACATACACACAAATATCATGTGTGCATATATATATGTGTGTGTGTAAATATCTATGTACATATATTTCTGGAGATATGAATCTTTTTTTTCCTTTTTTCCTTGATCTCTTTGGAGTATAGTCCTAGTAGTAGTGTCAATGTGACAAAGAGCATGCTCAGTTGGGTACCTTTGGGAACATAATTCCAAATTACTTTCCAAAATGTTAAATTTTGTCACAGCCTCACCAACAGTACACTAATGTGCTATTTGTACACAGGCCCGCCAACATTGACCACTTTTCTTTATTGTCAACTTCGCCTCTCTGATAAACATGAGGTGGGACCTCAGAATTTCATTTCTGTAATTTTTAATGGTTTGGAGTGTTTTTCACATGATGACCGATAGTTTAGATTTTTTTTCTTAGGAAAGTGACTATTCATATCCTTTGACCAATTTCATTTTACAGGTAAAGAAACTGAGTCACAGAGTAGAAAAGTGACATTCTGAAGTTTACAAAGATAGTGAGTAGCAAGACTAGGAAATTAACAAAGATTCTCTTATCTTAATCTATTGATGTTCGATCTATACCACTTCTCCCAGTCTCTTCATATAACAGCTTCCAAGAATGAGTAATGAAGAATCAAAACTGAGTGGCATAATATGTCACCAAGAGGAGATCCAAATGGGAGGATAGATTTGAATTTATGCTTCTTTTAGGTAACATTCTTCTGTTGTGACTCTAGCCATCCAAAAAAAAAATATGGTGAGACAATTCTCTGAAGGTTATGTCCATTGGAGTCAACACTTTATGTAGGAAAGACACTGGATTGGAAGTGGAGAACCTTGAAATATGTTCTCTTCTTAGCCCCTGCTTCTGGTTGATCGTGGGCATTACACTTAATCTCCATGGGTGTCAGCTTCACAGAATCAGAGATTCAAAGAATTTCAGGTGTCAAGGACCTCAGTGACTATCTAGTTCTGTGAAGTTTGGATTCAATCAAAGAGCCACACTTGAGGACCTAGCGGGCCACACATGGCCTCAAGGCTGCAGGTTCCCCACCCCTAAATTCTAGTCCAACCCATACTGGAAAAAGTCCCCTTACACTCAGGAAATGATCATCCATTTTTTTCCTTGAATAACTCCATGAAGGGTAATCCATTGTCTTCCATTTTACTGTTTGGTAGTTCTAATGGTCAGAAAGTTTATTTGGGTTTTTTGGCATCAAGACTAAATCTACCTCTCTGCAACTTACACCCAATGTTCCTAGCATGTTCTATCCTCTGAGGCCAAGTCTAATCCTCTTTCCACAGCCCTTAAAAGACCAGATGATAACTTTGAGGTTTCCACTATGTCTTCTCTTCTCCAAACTAAATACTTTTAGTTCCACAACAGATCCTGAGATGACATGAACTTAAGACCCCTAGTTTATCCACCTATGTAATAATCAGATTATCTAACAACTGAGGCCCAGAGAGGATAAATGACTTGCCCAAAGGTAGCAAAAATTGTGGTTGGGATTTGAATCCTAGTCCTTTTACTCCAGATCTATTCCTCCTGAAAAGCATGCCTAAGACGGTGTCGATTTCCAGTGATGCCCCGTGAAACACACAAAGCCCTTTTTTTTGGTTTCCTGACTCCTTACCCCTCCTTCTACCCCGCAGACTCTCAAAGGATGTGGCTAGATTGTTTAAAAAAAACAAAGAAGAGAGCCTATTTTAAGCTGGCCACCTCCACATCTCCGTTCCCCATCCAGTGTTCTTACATTCTGGGAAGACTCCAGCACTCAACATCATTTGCATAAATTCTCTACCCCTGGAAAGTAATGGAAATAAACAGGATGGGGAGGCACCACGCTCTCTTCCATGGCTCTGAGCCCACGGACTGTTCAAAGCCGTGAGTTGGCTCACTTGCGGCGCAAAATGTGCTCCTTCCTACAAGCAGCAGCAAGGAAATGCGGCTCTGGGCACAGGCAGATAGGATTTCTGCAAACTGAGAATTACTTGAAGCAGGAGTGTTAACTACCCCGGCACAGTGCGAATAACTCAATAAGATCTAACAATTCCCCAGGGATGGATAGTGTGCACTATTTGTTTCCCAAAAGGAAAGCAAACCAGAAAACAAAATAAATAAAATAATTCTCTCTCTCTCTCTCTCTCTCTCTCTCTCTCTCTCTCTCTCTCTCTCTCTCTCTCTCTTTCTCTTATAACCTCATTCCCTCTCCTTTTCTCTTCTTTCTTCTTCTCTCCTCCCTCCCAACACTTCTGGTTTTTAGCTTCAACAAAAATATCCCTTTAATTGTTAACTGCAATTCTTTGCTCTGGAAATCCTGGCCTTTGGCAAAAAGAAATGGTTGCGATTTGTTTGGGCTAATAGCAGATAGGAGGTGAAAGTAAATTTCTCGGAAGTAATGAAGAGTTCCAAGATGAAAACCAAGGTGGGATATGCAGGGCATTGTCCAAGGAAATGATAGCTGTGGTGGGATGGGGAGGAGAAGAGTTCAAGGGGGGAGGAAGAGGCACTTTATTCTTTATGCTGCAATCTGCCTCATATTCTTCCTCCTGCTCCTGTCCTACTGGTGGTTATGAGGAAAGGAACTCCTGGTCAAGGGAGAAGGAATATAGAAGGAGGAGAGAAGGAAGATTTTCCTATATTTTCCAATATTTCCTATACACGCATATTAGTTGACTCTTCAGTGAGGACTGAGGAGAAAGATAATCCCAGAAGAAGGCAAGGGAGTAGGGGTCCCTTCTTGATGGGGCAGATCTGGGAAATAGAAGAAAGAGATAAATATAGAGGGCAATTCAGCCTCCCCAGGGTATCGGGATAAAAAGTAGGCAAGGAGGAAGATAGTTTTTACTGGGAATTAGAAGGGCTTCAGTATCCAAGAAAGATGTAACACTACTTCCCCATCTATAAAGTGGCAATGGTGAGATACCTGCAGTATTTATCTCATAGAAAGTGATATGAGGAGGATAAAGTGAAACATTCCATCTAAAGTAATTCTCAAACCTTTAAGTACTAGATAAATGCCAGGTGTTATTGTTAATGCTAATTTTAATAATTATTATTCATCTAGATGCTGTGTTATATAGACAGGTGAAATATACCTTAAAAGAGAAATGATTGCTTAGCATCATGACAGCATAAATTTTAAAGTAGGAAGGACCTGTAAGATCATCTAGTCCAACCCCCATCACTATGCAAAAGAGTAAACTGAGGCCCAGAGTCTTTAAGTGACTTCTCTGATTTCACATCACCAATAGGTAGCAAACACAGGATCTAAATCTAGGACTTTTGACTTCCAAACCCAGACACTCTCCACTACTGCCCCCCATGCTGCCGCTTCCTATATGATTAACTAAGCCTCAACTGGCCATCTACAAACCCTTGCTTTATTAAGTGCTATGACAAGCCCTCTGTTAAACCATAAGAATGCAAATACAGAAAGCAACAGAGTCCCTGCCCCCAAAAAGATTGTGGTCTAATAACGGGAGACAATAGATAAAAGGGAATGGCAGATGCACACATATGTGCACACACAACACACATCTATGCTTGCACCCTCCTTAGAATGCAGGTTTTCAAGGTGCTTTCAAATATTATCCCATTTGATCTTCTCAACAACCCTGCAAGTAGATACTTCTATTATACCCATTTTACAGCTAAGGAAACTGTTTCAACAATCTTTCTAGCACCTACTGTGGGGGTGTAAGATCCACCAACAACCAGCACCCAGAAAGCTGCCAACACAGGTTCTTGGATCTGCTTTACCAAGCAAAGTAACTTTGAATGGTTAACAATCTCAGTTTAATCAAACCATACAAATATCATTCACAGTTCAGGGGGAAAAGATCAGCCCCCTGAACTTCAAGGCAAATACAAACAGAAATTACAAACATCAACAGACAGACCTTGTCTGATTCAAATCACAATACATAGTTACCAGCGCTAATATCTGGGTTGCAAAGCTGGGGGGGAGGGCAGTTGGCAGCTTGCCCGGAGTCTCAACACTCCTTCCATGAGTGTGCCCCAAAAATCAAATGCCAAGCTATCCTCAATTATATCCAGTTTGGAGCCCTAAGGGCTCTGATCTCACCCAGGCTGGGTCTGGGAAAGTTCTCCATCCCCAGGATCACATCATATACGAATCAATGACTCCCAATTGTCTCAGTGAGGAGAAATACTCCAAGACAAAAAGATCCCACTTTACCTGCCCCGTTCAAACAAAGGCCAGAATCATTAAAGGCACTCAAGAGAAGAAAAGCAAAAAGTCCCACCTTAATTACTGTTACAGAAACCAAGGCAGATAGCAGTTAAATGACTTGCCCAGGGTCACACAACTAGTAAGCATTTGAGGCCATGTTTTATTTTATTTTTAATTTATGGAATAAAACAAACATTTCCATAAAATAGCACAATAAAAAAGATGATTGTTCATGAAACTACAAATCTACTATGTACAACTTGTTATTCCTTTCAAATATACAACAAATTTATCATGTAAATTTCTTTTTTTAACTTTTAATTTTTCACCAGTCCTTAGTATAGTGCCAGGACATATACTATGCATTTAATAAATGCTTGTTGCTAAGTTTATTGTTCATATTCATGTTGACCCACCCTCAATAATCTTATTTGTTTTGTATCTAACGATCACATGCATAGCTACCTATTTGTTCTCCCCAATAGAGAACATGAACTATTTTGATTTCATTTTTGAATCCCCAGCACCTACTCCGGTTCCTGATGCACAGATAGATCACAGCCTTTCACCTTTTTAAAGTATCTTGCCTGCATTATCTCATTCAATCCTCTCCATGATCCTTTGAGTCAAGTGATACAGCTATTACTGTATTCATTTTAAAGTTGGAGAAACTGAGGCAGAGAGAAAATAAATGAATTGCAGGCAGAGACACATTTTGTGAGTGTCTGAGGAAGGATGTGAAGGCCAGCTTGCTGACTTATACTCCAATGTTCTCTCCACTGGACCAAACACGACTTTTCTGATCCCACATCTGCCTGTACCCTCACCAAATGGACAAATTATATTGGAGTAGTTGACTCATTACAGGGATTACATGATACAGCTCAGTAAGCACCTCCTATCCTTGGTTTCCTGCCACCCATAGATACTAGGGCTTCCAATGCTATTATCAACCTAGGCACAGGAATGACTGATTGATTCCCCCAAAAGCCACAGATCACTCTCATGGACAATTTCCCCCTTTCGTTAGCTATGCTATTAATTTGCTGTGATGTCTAAGCTTAGCTGGCCATTTGTTATGATAATTGTATCTATTTCCAAGTCTTCCATTCTAGCTTTCCTGTTTCCTTCACCCTCCCATCACACTTTCATTAGCACTATTTTTAGTGGCTATGTGGGAACACTTTATCCAAAGGGGCAGGCAATATTGGGTTCCCAAGGGCTATACCAGAAGAGCTCACACATGGTCAGGTCCTACTAAGCTGAACAAACATCAAATATAGGGCTCCAAATCAATTTAGGATTATCAAAAGCCTGGTATTTTATCAAAAAAAAGCTAGTTGTTTCTAGGTATAACTGAGGTTTTTTTTTCCCAGTTTTCTCTTTAATAATGCTCTATGGGAAATTTTCCAAATATAAAGCAGTCAACAGTGTTTTAAAATAATAGTAATCTCCTCTGGTAAATATATGAATTTGTTTGTATATATGTATGTATATAGTACTACACATATATACATATAAGTCATGACATGATATGATATGTGCTATATAATACAATGCTGTACTATATTGTACAATTCTGTATTGTACTGTGGGCATCTAGGTAGCTCAATAGATAGAGTGCCCAACCTGGAGTCAGGAAGAGTCCTCTTCCTGAGTTCAAATCTAGCCTCAAACACTTACTAGTTGTATGACCCCGGACAAGTCACTTAATTTTTTGCCTCAGTTCCTCATCTTTAAAATGAACTGGAGAAAGAAATAGCAAATAATTTCAGTATCTTGCCAAGAAAACTCCAAACGGGGTTATGAAGAGTTGGAAATAACTGAAACAACTGAATAATACCACTCTACTGGACCTATATCATACCATATGGATGGTATTACACCATATCATATCACGCAACATCACATCACATCATATCGTGTTATACATTCTGAAATTTTGGTAGGAACCATCTACTGATGATTCTCACACAATTCAGAATTATTTATAAGGCTGTTTGGGCCAATTCATTATTCTAACATTTTTTTCTGTGTGACTGTGTGTTTGTGCACATATGTGTATATATCTACCTTCCTGAGTGTTTACTCAAGCACTGACTATTTCTATCTTTTGATATGTTTGAAAATTTGCTAGGTGGAAAGAATCAATTATTTTCAAAGAAAAGCAATAGGTCAAAGTGAATAGAGGGCCAACATGGTGACTCTGTCGACAGTGTAAGCAGCATTCTGTACCCGTAGTCCCTCCCTAAAGTAAGATGAGTCTTCCATGTATACTTCCTTTGGCCTTTGAGTCATTAATAATTTTGGTTCTTCAGAGATCACGATATTTAAAGTATATGCAGTATCATAGGAAAAAATATGGTGGACTCTCATTTCACTAGGGAGGCAAAATATTATAAGCGTGGAATTTCCACTGTTAGACATATTTTCACTGTCAGACAAACTGCTCAATAATATCCCTCCCCGATTTCATAAACTGCTAGAAAACACTATTTGTACTCACTGCCTTCACTTTCTCACTTCTCAGTCACTAATCAGTCCGTTGTGATCAAACTTTCATTTCTTCCACTCATTCGAAATGCCTTCTCCAAGGTCATCATGCAATGTCTTTATTCCAAACTCAATGATCTATCAAAGGTCATCCCTCTTCACCTCAAAGTAGCATTTCACACATGATTGCCTATACTCATCTTCTGGGTAAACTCAGCTTGCTGGGCTTTCAAGACACTGTTCCTTCATGATCTCATGCCTGTGTTAACTAATACTTCTCGGTCTCTTTTAAAAGGTCAGCATGTGTTCTGCCTTCTATTGCAGAACTATAAGTTTCTCCTCTGAGACCTCATCTCTCATTTAGTCTCTATAACTAATTAGTTGACAACGTCTCTCATATTCTTCCCCTTTTTTCCACTCATACTGTTAACATTCTCATCTGAGTCTTCATGGCCCTTCACCTAAACAATTAGAGTTAGCCTGCCTCTAGACTCATCTCTTTCCATTCCATATGTCTTATAGCTGTCAAACTAATATTTCTAAATTATAGCTCTCGGGCTGGTAAGCAGGGACTAGAGTGAGCTCCGCACCAAGTCCCTCCAAAAACCTATAAAAAATGGCTCTGAACCAATTCTAGAATGGCAGAACCCACAGAACAGCAGAGGGAAGCAGGGCTCCAGCCCAGGACAGCCTGGATGGTCTCTGGGTGAGGTCTATTCCACATGGAGTTGGGAGCTGGGAGCTGGGAACGGAGTGGAGCAGAGCCCAGCCTGAGCGGCATGGAACAACCAAACTTGGAATCGGGTGGATGGGGCCCCTAGCGCCCTGAATATGTGAGCTGCGGCAGTTACCAGACCCCCTCAACCCACAAACACCAAAGATTGTGGAGAAGGTTAGTGGGAAAAGCTGCAGGAGTGGAAGGAGTTCTCGGTTTGGCTTCCAGCCCCGGGGGCAGCGGAGGTGGGGCAGCTACAGTTGCTGCTGCTTCTGGCCCCAGGCCCACCTGGTGGGAGGAATTAAGTGGCAGATCAGAGCAGGAGTGCACAGCCTGCTGAAGATCTAAGCCCAGCCCAGGCTGGGGGTTCTTGGGGAGGGAGTAGTGATGGTATGACAGAGCTGGCACCTCCCCCCCAAACGTGGAACATAGAACTTGTTAGTCTACAAGTAGTCACACCCCACTGAAAAACTCAAGGGTCAAGTTAGTTGGTTGGCAATATGGCCAGGCAGCGAAAGCACACCCAGATTCGGTCTCAGACTTTGGATTCTTTCTTTGGTGACAAAGAAGACCAAAACATACAGCCTAAAGAAGTCAATAAAGTGCAAGAGCCTACAACAAAAGCCTCCAAGAAAAACATGAACTGGTCCCAGGCCATGGAAGAGCTCAAAAAGGATTTGGAAAAGCAAGTTAGAGAAGTAGAGGAAAAATTGGGAAGAGAAATGAGAAGGATGCAAGAAAACCATGAAAAACAAGTCAATGACTTGCTAAAGGAGACCCCAAAAAATACTGAAAAATACACTGAAGAAAACAACACCTTAAAAAATAGATTAACTCAAATGGCAAAAGAGCTCCAAAAAGCCAATGAGGAGAAGAATGCCTTGAAAGAAAGAATTAGCCAAATGGAAAAGGAGGTCCAAAAGACCACTGAAGAAAATACTACTTTAAAAATTAAATTGGAGCAAGTGGAAGCTAGTGACTTTATGAGAAATCAGGATATTATAAAACAGAACCAAAGGAATGAAAGAATGGAAGGCAATGTGAAATATCTCCTTGGAAAAACCACTGACATGGAAAATAGATCCAGGAGAGATAATTTAAAAATTATTGGACTACCTGAAAGCCATGATCAAAAAAAGAGTCTACATACCATCTTTCAAGAAATTATGAAGGAGAACTGCCCTGATATTCTAGAGCCACAGGGCAAAATAGAAATTGAAAGAATCCATCGATCGCCTCCTCAAATAGATCCCAAAAAGAAATCTCCTAGGAATATTGTTACCAAATTCCAGAGGTCCCAGATCAAGGAGAAAATACTGCAAGCAGCCAGAAAGAAGCAATTTGAGTATTGTGGAAACCCAATCAGAATTACCCAAGATCTGGCAGCTTCTACATTAAGAGATCAAAGGGCTTGGAATGCGATATTCCGGAGGTCAATGGAGCTAGGATTAAAACCTAGAATCACCTACCCAGGAAAACTGAGTATCATGTTCCAAGGCAAAATATGGATTTTCAATAAAATAGAGGATTTTCAAGCTTTCCCAGTGAAAAGACCAGAACTGAAAAGAAAATTTGACTTTCAAACACAAGAATCAAGAGAAGCATAAAAAGGTAATCAAGAAACAGAAATTGCAAGGGACTTACTAAAGTTGAACTGTTTTGTTTACATTCCTACATGGAAAGATGATGTGTATGATTCACGAGACCCCAGTATTAGGGTAGCTGAAGGGAATATATATACACATATATACATATATATATGTTTATGTATATATAGAAGTGAATGTGTATGTATGTATATATCTATGTGTATATGTATGTATGGGTATGTATGTGTATATATATATATATGTATATATATATATATATGTATATATATATATATGTAAAAGAGAGAGAACAGACACAGGGTGAGTTGAAGATGAAAGGAAGATATCTAAAAGAAATAAAATGAAATTAAGGGATGAGAGAGCAACATACTGAGAGAGGGAGATAGGGAGAGATAGAATGGGGTGGATTATCTCGCATAAAGCTGGCAAGAGGAAGAAGTTCTATGGGAGGAGGGGAGAGGGCAGGTGAGGGGGGAATGAGTGAACCTTGCTCTCATCAGATTTGGCCTGAGGAGGGAATACCATACATAATCATTTGGGTATCTTACCCCACAGGAAAGAAGAGGGAGGAAGATAAAAAAAAATAAAAGGGGAGGGATGATGGAGGGGAGGGCAGATGGGGGTGGAAGTAATCAAAACAAACACTTTGGAAAGGGGACAGGGTCAAGGGAGAAAATTCAATAAAGCGGGATGGGTTGGGAAGGAGCAAAATGTAGTTAGTCTTTCACAACATGAGTATTGTGGAAGGGTTATACATAATGATACATGTGTGGCCTAGGTTGAATTGCTTGACTTCTTAGGGAGGGTGGGTGGGAAGGGAAGAGGGAAGAGAATTTGGAACTCAAAGTTTTAAAAACAGATGTTCAAAAACAACAACAAAAATGTTTTTGCATGCAACTAAAAAGTAAGATACACAGGCAATGGGGCGTAGAAATTTATTTTGCCCTACAAGAAAGGAAGGGAAAAGGGGATGAGAGGGGAGGGGGGTGATAGAGGGGAGGGCTGACTGGGGAACAGGGCAACCAGAAAATAGGCCATCTTGGAGTGGGTGGGAGGGTAGAAATGGGGAGAAAATTTGTAATTCAAACTGTTGTGAAAATCAATGCTGAAAACCAAATATGTTAAATAAATAAATTTAAATTAAATTAAATTAAATTATAGCTCTCAGCATGGCAGTCATCCTCAAAAACCTTCAATGGCTCCCTATTACCTCTAAGATAAAATACAAACTCCTTTGTTTGACATTTAAAGTCCTTCATAATCTGACTCCAACTTCCCTTTCAGGTATAATTACCCATTCTCTCATTTACTCATTCTACAATCCTGAAAAACAGGCCTATTTGCTTCCCCATTGCCACCACATGACATTACAACTTTATCTTTTTGCCTTCTTGTGGCCTTTTCCTCATGCTTGAAATATTCTCACTCTTTATCTTGGAGTTTCCAGCTCTTACAAGGCTCAGTTCAAGTGTCATCACCTTCAAACAGATGTTCTTGATTGTTACAGTTGTACCACCCAGAATGATTTATGTTTATTTTGATTATATCATGAATCTACTTAATCTGTGTACATAGTGCCCATACCTCTCCACCCCAACTCCCTAAGGAGCATGTTAGCTTTTTGAAAGATGTGCCTGTTTTCTTTGTATCTCTAGCACCTAGGACAGTTTCTTGCACACTGGAGTTATCTGATTAACTGCTTCTTGAATTAAACTGAATGGTCATCAAGACTTGATTTGAAGACCTCCATTGAGGGGGACCATTACTTCCCAAAATAGTCCATTCTATTTTTGCAAAGTTGTCACGTATAGGAAGTTTTTAAAGGCAACCACATCCTGATTTTATAGAGCAGAAAATAAATGCCTAGAAATTGAAGAAAACATGAAAAGAGAGGCATTATGGCTGAGTGAGAAGAAAGCTAACCTTAGAATGAGGAGATTTGGCATGAGGCCTAAATTTGCCACTGTATGACTTCCAACAACTGCTGCTAGTTCATAGCTCTGAGGCCAAATAGAACTAAGTCTAATTCCTCTTCCAAAGGACAGCACTTCAAAAACTTGGAGACAGTGATCATGTCGCCTTTGAGTCTTCTCTTTCCCAATCTAATGATCCTAATTTCTTCAACCAATCTTCATATGACATAGACTCAAGATCCTTCACCATTACAATTGTCCTTCTCTAGATACTGTCTGGTGATGTCTTTCTTAACTTGTGACAACCCCAGAACTGAACATATTGCTCCATATATGTTCTGGCAAGGCAGAAAACAGTAGCATTATCATTTCTTTAATCCTGGAAGCTATATCTCTTGAAATACCCAAGAAGCATTGTGGAGAAAATAGAACTTGAAGGAAGGCTAGGACTTGAAAAGAAATGAGATAAATCAAGATACTAGCCATTTGTTTTTATTCCAAGGAAGCTCAGCATTATCATCTTGGGATTTTAATGTGGCATATGATATTTCATTCCCAATTTAACTTCCCTCCTCAAACAGGGCTGTCAGAGTGACCATCACTATAATTTTATAGCTTATTGTTAGAGAGCAGGAGAATACCTTCTGTGAGTGTGATGTATAACATTACACCTGGGGATCATTTAAAGAATATAAATGTCTCAATCATAATACAGAGCATGCCATAAATCAGGCTGCAAAGGATACAGTTCTTGAGATAGTCTGTGAAGAAGCATGATACTGGTTTCTGAGACTTAGAATTGGGCATTAGTACTTGAAAAAAAATTGTCTCCTGATTTTGCAGACCACAAAAGTGAGAGAGGGGAAGGGTCATGCAAAGACAAGGAGTTTGGTTTCATGGGAAGGAAACTATGGAGAGGCCTGGCTTCAAAAATGGACCATGGCATCAGCTGACCTTAGGTAGGTCATATAATTCTCTGATCCTTAATTTTCTCTACTATAAAATTGGGAAACACATGCTTATGTTACATACCTCACAGGGCTGTTTTGGGAAAAAAGTGTTTCAAAACCTCCACAGAATGTAAGCCCCTTGAGGGCAGGGACTGCTTGGTTTTTATCTCTATTTCTTAACAGCTCATTGACACCATGCCTTGCACGTTATAAGTACTTAATAAATGTTTATTGAATTGAACTCCTATAAGAATTGAAGTCACACAGGCAGTCAGTCAACAGGAATTTATTAACTCCTTACTATAGACAGTCTTCATCCACTTGGTCTTTCTTGTGTGAATGGACAGATTCAACTCTTATTCTAGCGAGTACAGATCACTTCCAGGTAGCTCTTTAATGTTCACGATTTCATGCAATCAGTACAACATTACACATAAACAAGAGCTCATAGAGAACCATACCATCCACAGGGAATTTCTCCTTGGCCTGAAGGAGTCAGGTGGTGGCCCTCTTTCCCCACAGTGAAACACAACTGTATATTAATCTCCCAGTTTGATGTCTCAGCTAATGTTTATTACTAAGGACCATTGAACAAGGTTATTTCTGAAGTCATATCTTTTAAGGAATCTTGGGTCATCTTAATGCATGAATAGCAGACATCTTTTTGTAAAAGGGTTTATAAAGTGGCAATTTGTTCTGCCTAATCAAATATTTCTTTTATTTTTCGCAATCATCAGACAATGTTTTGTTTTCCTTTATTTTGCTTTCTATAATCATCAGTTATTTGTGAAACAGTAAGTGGGGTATATTGTTGAACATCACTCACAGAAGCCTATTGTTGTCAATACCCTTGTCAGAAATGTTCTTGGTTTGTGGTTCTTATAAAGATTTTGTAGAGAAAAGAGAGAAGGTTTTTTTGATTAGTAGTTGATGAAACACTGTTGATAAATTCTGAGATTTTTTTCCATGTCTTTTATATCTTCCAGACTTTCACATACCCTGTATATAGGTCCCTTAATACCTGCATAATTGCATTGCTTTTAACATGGATCCTATATGGTCATATTTAGTCCAATTTGGCTGCTTTCCCAACTTTTTCCTCTTTATTGTCATTTCTACCCATTCTCTAAGCATTATGGGACTGCAGTGTTAAAAATCCAAGTGCAGTGGTTTCACCATTCTTCAAGGAAAAATAATTTTTAAATGTGGGCTTTTTTGCTAATCTTTTTCAGCTTCAGTTTGCTTATAATCTTTCTTCCATTTTCAGCTTTAATGCTTTTGGGATATATATTTTTATTTAGTTGAATATCTTGCCAAGTTTTCTTTAAACTAGTTTTACCCTCCACTGCTTTCCTTTGTTTTAAGATACAATGCAGCTTACGATGGACAATTATCTTTCTTTGTAAGATTTTATAAATAAAATTGTTCTAACTCAGTGATGCCTTTGGAAGTCATCTTCCTCCTTTTAGAAAAGAAAGACCAATGTTTGCTATAGTGCATTGGGAGCACTTTTAATTCCTTGTCATGGCAACTAATTTGAATTGGTTAAACTTCTGGATGAAATTATTATAGTCAGTGTCAATGTCATTTCTGTCATCCATTTCCTATTTAAAATTTTTATTGGAATTAAATCATTAAAAATGTTCCAGTCATTTCAATTGCACTTTATGTCTTTTACTCATAATTATTCTTTCTTGTTTTTAAAAATAATAACATACAGCAAAGTACTTTACAGACTATTGAATTTTATAACGAATTATGCTTAGTTCTAACAGTTTGATGGTCTGACTACAAACAGATAGCTATAATTCACACATCATCAAGTCCTCTCTTATCTGTTAAAACATACTTTATTTTAATCTGTATGGTATTGTCTGGTACCTCTGATATATAGCATGTGTCAATTCTTTTTTCAAAAAATGTTCGTGATATGTAGACATGAGGCATCTGTATACTGCACAAATATCTGGCTTCTGTCATTCTTTCTTCATAAATCATTGTTTTCCCACATATTTCTTCCTATTCTATACTTTTCTTACTTTCTCACTGAAGTCACCAAGTATCATAATATATGTTAATTTGATTTGAAAGACCTTATTAAGTTCTTCATTGAGTTTTTCTACTTCACCTTTAGCAACCAATGTTGGTGCAAAAGCTATAATTATTTAAATGATTTTTTTAAATCCTCACCATTAGTACTTCAATATGCAATGACCAGAATGTCCTGAAATAACATTTCTTGCTGTGGCTGGACATACAATAAAACCCATTACAACTACTCCTTTCTTTGTTTCCCCAAGGAAATTTTGTTTAATTGCAATTTTATTCTTTTGGTTACATTTATAACAAGAATGTCATGACTGACAGATTTTAATTCCTCAAATAACATGTCCACTTTTTGGTCACTAGGATTTGTTTAGAGTTGCAAGTTAAATTAAAACTTATTGTTAAACTAAAAATTAAGTGATTCTTAGCATCTTTTTCTCTTTCCCTGCTATTCCACCATCATCACTAACAGAGAAGAGGGAGGGGTCACATGGGACTAAGGGCCTTAAAAATTTGAATTTGTTTCATGAGTTATTATGGTTTGAAAATCATCAGCAGGTGTCCAACCTAGTGGTCATGTACCTGTTTATAATTAGTTATCATAATCAATAGTAATAATTAGATATATTTGTCTTCAGTGAGGAAAGAGATTCAGTCTCTTATAGGGACTATGCCCCAATCCTTTCTAGAAGGGCAGAGTCTATTCACAACCTGCATTCTGTTGGCTTAGCTTTTGAGAATTCAGAGTAGGCTCCATGCCTGATGCAGCATTGGAGTAGAATTTTGTAGAGAGGGGAAAGAATGAGTTGCATTTGAAATGTGTCAAGTTTGAGATGTACATAGGCAGTTGTCTTGGTGATGTAAGGCTGGGAGGGCAAGAGTAGAACTGTATAGATAGAAAGTGAGACAGAGAGATGCACATATATAGAGATATACACAGGTACATATATACACAGTTGTTGTTCTGTCATTTCAGTCATGTCTAACTCTCCATCTCCTCATGTGGGGTTTTCTTGGCAAAGACACTGGAGTGTTTTGCCATTTCCTTCTCCTGCTCATTTTACAGATGAGGAAACTGAGGCAAACAGGTTGAAGTGACTTGCCCAGGGTCACACAGCTAGTAAGTGTCTGAGGCTGATTTGAACTCAAGAATATGAGTCTTCCTGACTCCAGACCTGGTATTCTATCCACTGTCCCACCAAATACATATGCATACACGTTTACATACATGTATACATACATATCCAATATATAAATATATGAATACACATGTGTTCATATATACATGCATTACTGTGTATATGGGTGTTTGTACATGTACATGTGCGAGTTTTTTTGACTGAGCCAGTGTTCTTAATCTGGGATCCTTGGACTTTTTTTGCACGTTGATAACAATATTTCAGGGGCAGCTAGGTGGTTCAGAAGATAGAGTATTGGGCCTAAAGTCAGGAAGACTGCTCTTCCTGACTTTAAACCTGGCCTCAGACATCTACTAGCTGACTATTTTCCTTCATTTCCTTGTCTGTAAAATATGCTAGAGAAGTTAATGGTGAACAACTCCAGTATGTTCACCAAATATACTCCAAATGGGGTTAAGAAGAATAAAATATGACTGAAAATGACTGAATAACAACGACAACAATAAATAGCATTTTGATATAATTAGTTTCCTTTATAATTCTATGTATTTTATGTCTTTAAAAACATGATTCTGAGGTTTACTAAACTGTCCACTGATCAAAGGGGTGTAGGATATATATAAAGGTAAAGATCCCCCAGACTAGAAGCTATAATTGATCCTCAGGGTGTTGACAGGACAACCTAGAAAGAAGAAAAGAAAGTACAGACAGAGAGGAAGAGGTCCCAGGGCAGAGCCTCAGGATATGCTCACACCTAGAAGATGGTACATGTCTGATGATCCTGCAAAGGGGTCAAAGAAGATCTTGCCAATACGTAGCAGAATAACTAGAAAGGACTTCTATCATGGAAACCCAGGGGGGAAAGTTTGTGGATTTAAGTTGTGGGTTTTTTTTGGAAGAAGTGGTAGTGCAGAGAGGGCAAAAATAGTAAAGGCTAAGAAAAGGTCATCTGATTGTACATTTAATAGATCATTAGTAACCCTGGAGAGAACAGTGTCAGTTAATTGATAGTGTTGGAAACCAATGAGTCAGCCAATCAACAAGAATGTAGTCAATACTTATTTTGAGTCAGGGCCTGTACTAAGTCCTGGAGATAAAAAGAGCCCCTGCCCTCAAGGAGCACACATTGTAATAGAGAAGACAGCATGTAAATAACTAAGTACATACAAGATATATTCTGAGTAGGCAGAAGGTAATCTCAGAGGAGAAGACACTAGCAACACTAGTTTCTGATGAAGACAGGATTTGAACTGAGTCTTGAAGGAAGCTAAGAGGCAGAAGTGAGGGGGAAGAGTATGAGTGTAAGAAGATGAGAAATACCAAAAGGGATGAGGTTATAAAGAGTTATAAATACCCATCAGCAGAGTTTATATTTGATCCTAGGCTAAGCTCATCAGGAATTGTGTGGGCCCTGCCAACAGCTGCCAATGGGCAGCAATAGGTCTTTCATAATCCTACATTATGGTTCATGTTCTGCAAGCTCAAACGAATCAAAGACACGCCTAATTAAACAGTACTATGTGAAAGACCCTATGCAGAAAGCTGGAGGATTAATAGCCAAAAAATCCAAGTCTGTACCCTTGAGAGTTTATATTTTAATGGCAAGAGAACAGAGATTGACATGTACAAAAGTGAGTAAACACTAAGTAATGTAGAGCCCTCCTGAAACCACTTTGAACCCCCAAGACCTGGGAAAGACCTAAAACCTGGATTTGCCAACCTGGAGAGACATTTTTGTCCCACTCTGAGCTTAACCTAACACAATACTTTGCGTGCTCTGGCATAAAAGATATGCTTTGCTCTCTGAGTGAACCCAAAATGCCCCTTCCTGTGTTGGCAACTACAAGATCAGATGAAACTGATCAAGATTATTCTTCTATTTATGACTACCAAGGACAAGCCACGTTGAACCAGACACTATCTTGAATAATGGGACTTTTCTTATGTTTTCTTATGTCATATCATGTCACGTTAATGTTAAAAGAAACCCATACATCCTAGATTTATAATTTCAATTGACACCTTGACATTCTCCTATCTTATTGTATTTACAACCTATCCAATTAAGAAATTCCTTTCTCATACCATGGTTAACCTTATGGAGATCCTAATTTTGCTTCCATAGGCATCCTGAGCAATGAAGGGAGGGAGCAGTGGGAGGGGATTCCTCAGAAGATGTAAGATCTCTTTTGCCTCTCCCTCCTTGAGTTTATTGTAGACAATGAGCTCCCATTGTGTTGGCAATCTAAATGGGCTCTTAGCACTCAGTTCAACCAAGTGCCCTCGAAGAGTTTGGCCTTTGTTTCCTTGATTAGACTGGGAGTCCTTGGTGACCTCCTTGCCTCAGGGGAGGGCCTAGTTTACATGGGTTTGAGTGGCATGTTTGGGACATCAGAAGCTTTTAGACGATGTAGGTTTAAGTCACCTCTTTGTGACAATTTCAGGTTACGTGGGTGAGTCACATGTGTGACTCACCCTTGAACCTGAAAAAGATATAAAACCGGGGGTTGGCTTTCTCTTTTGTGCAGCTCTTACCCACAGTTGTGGTGGTGTGTGTGACTCTGGGCCAGCCCTCGTTATGAGCTCCTGGGCTGAACTTAGATGTTAGTAACTATGAATTGTATTTGGTCTGTCTGTCGATGTTTGTAATTTGTTTGTATTTTGCTCTGAAGTTCAGGGTGTTGACTTTTTCCCCTGAACTAAGTGAATGATATTTGTATGCTGGATTAAAGTGAGATTGTCAACCCCTTAACGTTTCTTTCCTTAGTAAAGCAGATCAAAAGAACCTGGGCTTTGGCAGCATTCTTGTTGTTGGGCTTGTGTTGGTCTTTCACCCCCACAACAGCTGCTAGCCAGATTGCTGAAACACCTATGTATGTCTCTATATTCATGTTCCACAAGCTTTGAGAGAAATAAACACTCATATTCAGCCTAATTTTGTTTGTCTTTCTAAGAATAAATTTAATGATGGTTGACAGTACATGCGCGCACACACGCACACACACACACACACACACACACACACACACACACACCAAATCAAATTCAAGATGGAGAGAGTGATAGTTACAGGAGACCTCAGTAAAGGCCTTGTTAAAGATTGGCATCTGGAATTTAGGCTTTTGGAAGGTGGAAGCTAGAAAAGTGAGCATTCCAGACACAGAGGAGTCACCTATGCAAAGCATAGGACCAGGAGATAAAATGCCATACAGAGAACATGTAGCAAGAGAAATTCACTAGAAAAGAGAGCATATGAAGAAGACTAATGAGAAATGGTAAGAAATAAGACTGAAAAGGTCATAGGACCTTAGATACCATCTATCTCAAGCCCCTCATTTTACAAATAAAGAAATTGAAATCAAGGGATCTATTCAAGATAATATATCCGGCAAATGTCAGAGACAGAATTGAACCTAGGTTCTCTGACTCCAGAGCCAGTGTGGGAGCTAAATTGTGGAAGGTTGTGTATGCTATTGAGGCAACTAGATGATGCAATGAAGAGAGCTCTGGGCTGGGAAACACTAAGACTTGAGTTCAAATCAAGCCTCAGGCATTTACTAGCTGCATGACCTTGGGCAAGTAATTTAACCTCTGTCTACCTTAGTTTACTCAACTGTAAATGAGAATATTAATAGCACCTACCTCCCATGGTAATTGTGACAATCAAATGAGGTAATATTGCTAAAGAGTTTAGCATAGTGACTGACTTATAGTAGCCACTATATAATTGCTTAGTCCTCCCCTTCCCCACAGTTTATCTTATATATAATCTGAGAGTGTATCAAATAGGGGAAGCTTTACAGATGAGGAAATTAGAGCACAGAACTGAAGCAATTCGCTCATAATATTATAGTATCAAAGAGAATAATTGAATTCATCTTTTGCCTCTGAGATCTGGACAATTTTTGCAACAGTCTACCAACCATTTATTAAACATCGATTATATTCCAGGCATTATGCTAAACCTTAAGGATACAAAGAAAGGCAAAAGACAGCCCCTTATTCTCAAAGTGCTCATAGTCTAATGGGGAAAACAATATGTAAACAGCTATGAGCCAACAAGTTATAGATAGGATAAATGAATATAATAGCTAACATTTATCTAGCACTTTAAAGTTTGCCAAGCACTTTGTAAATATTATCTAATTTTGTCCTCACAATAACTATGGGAGGTTGCTATTATTATCTTTGCATTTTATAAATGGGGAGATTATCAACAGAGGGAAGTGAAGTCACCGGAATGAAGAGGGATTGGGAAAGGCTTCCTGTAGAAGGTGGGATTTTCGCTGGGACTGGAAGGAAGCCAGGGAAGCCAGGAGGTAAGGCAATGAGGAGGAAGAGCATTCCAGGCACACAACATGAAGATCCCTTACAAAATCCTCATTCTAATGACACATTTGGATCCTTATTTCAGAGCCCGCAGACTCTCCACAGTTCTCACTGCCTTCACCGGGTGCAGTGATAAGTCATTATTAGCTTTTATCTGGTTAAATGGTCAATGTGATGGACTGTGTCATTTCTCAGTCAAGCCAGAGCAGTCAGATCCCCAAGAGTCTGGGGAAGGTGCTAGCCAGTGGATAAGAAAAGGTAACAAACAGGATTGATATGCTTAATCTAAAGCTGGGACTTTTCACTGGGAGAAGGGTAGCATGCCATGTATCAGGATTAGACAGCTATCAGGCAAGATGTAGCTGTCCAAATTTCACCGTTATGATATTTGAGGGTTATGTTAGTTATTAAATAAAGGCTTCTGCCTCAGAGAGCTCTGTAGAAGAAAAATGTGTACTTTCAAAAAAGGTCTCCTTAGATTACAGTTACCCGGTTCTTCCCTGACCTTTTAGTCGGCAAACATAGCTTTCCATATTCACTCACTCTAGGCTCTGGCTTTCTCTTCTCTGAATTTTTTTTTAACAGAGTGTTTGGAAGAGTCAAAAACAGTGCCCTCTGACCTGCATTTTATGACTAATAATTCGTGCCAGTCAGAGTAGTTGCATGTACGCCCCGGTCTTTTATCAAACTCTCAATTTTATTAAAAATAATGCTATTTTTATTGCAATGAATTTTCACTATTTATCATATTATCATGTTTATTATACTTGGTTATTGTTATTTTAATTACAACTACTGTTGCAGTCATTTTAAGTTGAGTCTCTTTGTCATCCCATTTGGGGTTTTCTTGGAAAAGATACTGGAGTGGTTTGTCATTTCCTTCTCCAGCTCATTGGATAGATGAAGAATTGAGGCAAACAGGGTTAAGTGACTTGCCCAAGGTCACTCAGCTAATAAGTATCTGAGGCCAGATTTGAACTCAGAAAGATGAGTCTTCCTGACTCCAGGTCCAACATTGGATCCACTGTGTTACCTAACTACTTCTATTACAATTACTAAAAAACATGAATTCAGTAATAAGAATCCAAAAGATGCCCCCATCTCACATACATACTCCTTGAATTTCAGCCGTCCCTCGTGATTCAGGAGGAAAACAGTTCCAGTTGATTCTTTGTCATCCATAGATGGATTATTTGCTGAAATTTGGGGTCTCTGCCCTATTTTCCAGTCTAGGAATCAGGCAATCAATAGGCATTTATGAAGCACCTACTATGTTCCAACTATTATTCTAAGCACTCGAGATACAAAGAAAGGGAAAAGCATGCCCCTTACCCTCAAGGAGAGTGTGTGTATTCAGGCATCTTTCCTGGGCAACTTTCCAGAGGGAATTATATGTTGCATGAAAATCAACAATTTAATTCAATGAAGATTAATTGAGCAATAACTTTGCAGAAGGCATTGTGCTAGCTGCTGGGGATGCAAAAGCAAAAAGGGAAAACAGACCCTGACCTCAGGTGACTTGTAGTCTTGAAGGGCAATACAACACAACCAGGTAAGTCCTTACAAGGAATCACAAGGTCTCAGAGTAGCCCAGGATTTCAGAAGATCTCCCATCAAAGCAAGCATACCCAAAGAGAAGGAAACTGAGTCTATTTGAGGACCTCCAGTGAAAAGAAGTCCATTCATTAACTTCTCAAAGGAGCCCATTTCCCTTTTGGAAAGTGCTTACTGTTAGGGTATTTTCTATGACAGCGAGTTTAAAATTATTTTGCTTTGGTCCTGGTTCCACCCCTGAGGTCCTTAATTTAAAAAAAAATCTAAGTTTTGTTCCAGGGGCCATCTCCAGTCATCCTGATATATGGCTTGCCACTGGATCCAGATGGCTCCAGAGGAGAAAGTGAGGCTGATGACTTTGCACAGCCCTCCCTGACTTAAATCCAATTGACTCACATGTCATGGCATCACCTCCCTGATGGCATAGTCCTCTTGGAGAACGAAGGACAAACAACAAGTTTTTTTTTTTTCCATGTAATGGCCCTTCCTATACAGGAAGTTAGCTATTGCATTCTCCCTCAATCTTCTCCTCTTCCTAAAAATCCTCAATTCTTTCCACCAATCATCTTCTCACTTTAACTTGAGGTGCTTCACCGTCACAGTTATCCTCCTCTAGACATGCCAGATTACCAATACCTTTTCTAAAATGTGAAGAGAATTAAATGTAATGATCTAGAAGTGGTCTGATCAGAGCAGTGGAAGATGGCACTATAACCATCCTGGTATTGGATATCATGCACTTCTGGGTAAGGCAGTGAGGTGTGCTAGACTTGCAGTTAGGAGGAGCTGTGTTCAAATTCGACCTTAGACATTACTAGCTCTATGAGCCAGGACAAATCACTTTACCTCTGCCTGTCTCAGTTTCTTCATCTGTAAGATCAGAATAATAACAGCACCTGAGGGTTGTTATGAGAAGAAAATGAGACATTTGCAAGGCACGTTGCAATCCTGAAATAAATAAATCCTGAAATAAATGCTAGGTTATTATTACCATGTAGCTTAAGATGGTGTCAGTTTTCTTAGCTTCCATATCACACTGCTGACTCAGAGTGGGCTGGCAGTTCACCATCTCAGTCCCCCCAGATCTTTATCAGCTAAACCATAGTTTTATCTTGCCTTTAGTTTTTATTGAAGAGTAGTAAAAGGCCTCTTCAGCTCTCCCTGAACGAAATAAAATGCAAGTTAGTCTCTTGAGGCAGCATGATGGGAACTTAACCTCATGGAATCACAGATTTAGAACTGGAAGGGGCCATAGAATATATGGAAGATCATCCTCTCATTTTAGAAATGAAGGAATTGTGGCCCATAGAACTTAGTGCCTTGTTTATGGTCACCCAAGTCATAAGTAGGGGAGCCAGGATTCCCACTAAGGATTTCTAATTCTTTCTGCTCTTTTCACTGAAATTCACAATTTAACCTAATATATCCCTAACTCACCCCTGGGGTGGACTTGCCGCTTCTATGTACTGAGACATAACTACTGATTGACTGAGAAATTTCTGGAAGAGAGGAAAGAGAAAAAAAGAAGAGAAAAGTTTGGACTTCAAATCTCAAGTGGGAGACCCCTTTGGAATGGGGAGGACAGTCTCACCCAATGAGTCTACAATCTTTACAACCCTACAAAGAGCCTTTGCGATCTCTGGATGCAGAAATTGGGAATGGAGGGATATGTTGAAGTACCATCTTTTCCCCACATTCCTTTGTCTCTGAGAGATCTTTCATATGCCACTCAAAGTCTACACCTTTCTCCTCTTCTCTCACTTCTCTCTTTCTTCTGCTGCTGTCCCTCAGAAATTTCTCAACTAATAAGAAACCATATCTCCTAACGTTTACGGAGCATCAAAGGCAATTCTTTTGGATACCACCAAGTCCATGAGGTGGGAGGGGCCATAATAATATACTCTGATCTAGGAAATTCCCCTACAACATAACTTATCCAGACAAGTAAAAAGGGATGGACCTTGATCCGATGCATCCCATTACACTTAGGGAAAATTCTGTTTGCCATGGTTTTTTTCTCTACATTGAGCCAAAATCTGACTCAGGACAGCATCACATGATTGTAGATCTAAAACTAGAAAAGAATCTTAGATATCAAACAGTCCTGAATTCAACTCCTGCCTCAGATACTAACTAGCTGTGTGACCCTGGGTGAGTCACTTGACCCTCTTTACCTCAGTTTCTTCATCTGTGAAATGAGCTGGGGAAGGAAATGTTAAACCAATCTAGTATCCCTGCCCAGAAAACCCTGATGGAGTCACAAAGAGGTGGACATTGCTGAAATGACTGAATACCAGCAAAAGGGACCTTAGACATTCTTGATGATTCAAGTCATTCAATAAGCATTCATTTTAAAAACATAGGGGCAGTTAGGTGGTAGAGTGGGTAGATTACTTGTTCTGGAGCCAGAAAGACTCATCTTCCTGAGTCCTGAGCTCAAATCTGGCCTCAGACACTTACTAGCTGTATGACCCTGGGAAAGTCACTTAACCCCATTTGCCTCAGTTTCCTAATCTGTAAAATTATCTGGAGAAGTAAATGGCAAACCACTGCAGCATCTGGCGAGAAAACCCCAAATGGATTCCAGAAGAGTCAGATGTGACCGAACAACATTTGATAACAGTTCATCCTTTGCTTACAGAATAAAATTAATTCTTTAAAAAAATGATGAAAAACAGACCTGAGAGGTCATAGGATTTAGAGGCAGAAGGGACTTGGAGAGATTAAGGTACTTTCCCACAGAGAAATAAGTAATAAATGGCAGAGCTGGGATTCAAATCCACATCCTTTGACTCTAAAGGTAATTTTCCCCTATTGCTTGCTCCCTCTGTAAAATGGAGGGGTTTGAACAAGAGGGTTTCTGAGGTTTCTCCACCTCTGGCCCTATAAATTCTGTTTTTCCACTGTATGAACCTAGGTAAGTCACTCCATATTTGTGTGTGTCAATTTCTCCATCTATGAAATGACAGAGCTGGACTACATAGCTTCAAATGTCCTTTCCTGCTCTGATTTATGATCCACCGTCTCCACTGTGTGACCTTGGGCAAGTCACTTCACCACTCCGGGAAGACCCTCAACTCTGGTTTCTTTTCCTGTAAAACTGAGGGGTGTGTGCTAGATGACTTCTAAGGTACCTGCTAGTTCTAAATCTGTTACCCATGAGTCTATGATCCTTTCTATACAGTTCTGCCTTCTGGCAAAAGACCTGTTAAAAATCTAGAATCCCTCATTTACAAGCTATGTGACTGTGAGCAGGTCATTCATCCTATCTAAACCTCAATTTCTTTTTCCTCTGCAAAATAGAGCTAATAATGTCCCGTCCTTCCCAAGGTTGTTGTGAGAAAAGACTTTAGTAAGTCTCAGAAAGTGCCACAGAAATGAAGTCCTCCTTTCCTTCCAGCCCCATCCAAGTGTGGGAGCTGACCTTCGGAAGTGGCTGTGATGGAGTCTGGATGTTCCGCTTTGTGTCTGCAAGGCTCCTGCTGTCCCTGAAAAACAAAAGCCTTCCTTCTCTGTCCCCCTCCCTCCCTCCTTGCAACACTCCCCCATTTTTATCCGTCCTTATAAAAAAATCCCATCAAAAGCAGCCAACCAGCATAAAGAACTTAATTATCCGACTCCTCTTCACTCGATAGACTGACTTGCCACTTATTACAGACAGGGAGCATTATTTTTTTAAATAAAAAAAAAAGCCGGAGGCTCTACAAATGTGATTAAAGGCAGAACAAAGGCTGAAGCATCCTTGCCACTCCAAAGAGACAGCATCCCAATTAAGAAGCAGAAATTGCTCAGGTGTGTGTTTCTGGGCTGCAGTTGCCAGATGCAGGTAGATCTGAAATTTCTAGGCTAGAAGCCAAAGCATCTCCCATGCTCCTCCCTGCCTGGAGCCACGGCTTCACAGTATAGGAGGCCGGTGGGGTGGAATGGAAACACCAAGAGGCTCCCCACTGGGTGGGCTTTTGTTTCCTAAGGAGAGCTGCTTCTTAGTATCCAAAGATCACTGCATCTGAAGTTGGCAGTGACAGAATACAATTCAATTCAAAAGGCATTTATTAAGTATCTAATATGTGCCAGGCAAGTTTCTAGAAGAAACAAATACCAAAAAAACCCTTTGCCCTCAAGAAACTTACATTCTTTTTTAATGTATTTATTTGTTTGTTTATTTTTAGTTTGTAACATTCACTTTTATAAGATTTTGAGTTCTAAATTTTCCCCCTCCCTCCCATCTCCCCTCCCCAAGATGGCATGCAATCTGATATAGGCTATACATGCGCCATCATATTAAACATAATTCCCCATTGGCCATGTTGTGAAAGAAGAGAAAACATAGTACGCTTCAATCTGCACTCATACTCCATAGTTCTTTCTCTAGATGTAGATGTCTTTTCCACCTTTAGTCTTGGAATTGTCTTAGGTCATTGCATTGCTAGTCAAAGCACAATGTTGCCTTTACTATGAACAAGGTTCTCCTGGAAGAAATTTACATTCTTTAGCTCCAAGATCTTTGTAATGGATATAGCACCAGGCATGGAGTCAGGAAGAGCTGAGTTAAATCCTCAAAAAACTTGTTAGCTGTGTCATTCTGGGCAAGTTACTTAACCTATGTCTTCCTCAGTTTCCTCAACTATAAAATATGGATAAAAATAACACCTACCTCTTGGGGTAGTCATGATGATCAAATGAAATAATAATCATAAAGTGTTTAGCACAGTGACTATATAAAAATACAGCATAATATATAATATGGTGACATATTATATCATTTATGTGTTAATATATTGTATAAAGTAATGCATGTCATATATATCATATCTGATAAACTTATGGGCATATTATAAATGTCATATATTATTATAAATTATTATTATGGAATACAAGTGTACAGATAAATATATACCCAAAATAATAATAAGTAGAAAGAAATTTCAGGGTAGGGGAGATAATGGGAAAACCTTTCTGTAGGTGCTAGCATCCAAATTATGTTTTGAAGGAAACTGCAATTTTTTTATGAGTCAGAGGTGAGGAGGTTGAGCATGACACATCCTATGGAATTCCAACAGCCTATGTAAAATGGAAAGTCAGGGTGCCATTTATTATCCCATCCACTTAAAGAAATCACTTTTGTTTGATAAAAAATGTCTTGATTAAATCAATTAGAGCTGAGCTTGAACACATTCTTAAATCAAACAAGCCCTCACTCACCCCTTAAGGCATATCTCAAAGCCGAATATAGATTGAGAGGGCTGGAAGTAGAGAAGAAGACATAGTCATATGGAACTAAGCCAAGAATCACCAGCCTGTTTAGGACCAGCAAAAAAGAAAAAGAGTAGGTGAGAATAAGTTTCAGTAGAGAAGACATTGAAAAAAGTCATGAGCTCCAAAGGAGTCTGGGAGCTAAAGAGCCAGGCTGACACTAATCGGTTACTATGAGAAGTCGCAAGAGCAGGTTTGCTTTTTTCCCAACTTCTCCTTCTGGTGCCTATCCACAGATACCATAATATAATCTGCCGGGTTTTTTTTTATCTACATGTTTCCAATAACCTGAATTTTGTCTCGGCTGTGAAGATGCCAACAGTTAACTAGACATAGATATAAATGCAAATTTAGGCAGAGGGCCCAACTTCTGTTTTGCCTAAATGTTAGGAAGCTTCCTAGCTGGGGGCTCAGAACATTGTGACACAAATTCACAATTTTTCATATAAAATCCACTCACTAAAGTCATAGAGGAGAGCACTGCTTTGACCTTTGGGGTCATATGGCTCCTAGGCTTAAATTGCGTGGAAATAGGAGATAAAATATTGTCTATGGAGATTAGCAAGTAGGTCAGATTAGCTGGAATGTAGACTGTGAGGGGAAAAAATGTAAAACTGATCTGGAAAGAGATGTTGGAGTTAGATTATAACAGCCTTTAAATTCCAGACGGTGGAGTTTACGAATTATCCTAGTGGTAATAGGGAGCCATTGAAGCTTCTGTAGGTGATTGATATAATAAGACCTTCATTTTTAAGACATCAAACTGATCACAAGGCTAAGATTGCATCAGTTATCATATCGATTATCATCTCACATGGTTGTCTCATGTTAAGCTTGTAGTCAATCAACCAATAAGCATTTATGATTCATGTATGATTTAGGTATCAGGTGAGAGGTCATGTGATGTACTGGCTGGAGAAATGACCTGGAAATCAGGAAGACTATTCTAGTGTGACATATACTGTCTATGTGATCCTGGAAAAGTCACTTTTGTTGTGAGTGTATTGAGAGTGTTCCCAGGCAAATCTCTAAGACTAGAAGTTGTAAAAATGGAAGTAATTAATATTGGAAGGGATGGAAGAAGACAGGTCCAATAAATTGTTGTTAATGGAGCTATGAATATGGAAAAATTCCAGAAAACAATTTAGAATTATCATAGAGAAGTGTCTAAACTGTTTGTACCCTGTGATTCAATGATCCAATGCATCAAGGATGTCAACAATAGAGGAAAAAGGCGTATGTATATATACAATATATTTATGCATATATATGCATAATACACAGTGTATATATGTATGTGTATACATGTATATGCACACATCTATAGATCTGATATATACATCTTCATGTATACAAACACAGAAAAATTGCATGGTGCCTGTCAATTGAGGAAGTGTTGAACAAGTTATAATATTAAAATGTAAAAGAATGATGTTATGCCATGAAAAGTTATGAATATGAGGGATTCAAAGACATATGGGAAGATATCTATGGACTGATACAGAAAGAATCAGAACCAGAAGGACAATTTACACGCTAACTATAATAATGTAAATGAAAATACTAGAGGGAGGTGGAGTGAAGATAGCAAAGGAGTATGAAGCCATTCAGTCAAATTCCCCTCTATAAACTTCCTGTAAATAGATCTAGGAAATGCACCAGACTGAATGCTTATGGGAAAATCCAGAAAAAAGGTACAGAAAGTTATTTATCCAGCCACGATTGGCACAGAGAGACATTCAAGGAGGTCTACAGATACTGAGGATGAGGTTGGCCAGGAGCATGCTGCCTGCAGGCACTCTAGCTCGCAGATAAAGGCTGTATACCAGATCAAGGGGAGGTCCCAGACTCATAAGAAGGTACTCCCCAAACCCATACTAGGGAGCTGTGTTGATAAGCAAAATAGCCTTTGTTTTCTTTGAGTAATTCAGTGAGCCATACTAGGTACTAAGCCCCAGGCCCAAACCCCATTAGGTGTTAACCTAATCCATGTGGATGTGAACCTCCCAGGGTCCTAAGGAGAGGGGCCAACTCAAGAACCAATCACCAGAGCCTGAGCTCTGGTGATTCAGATGACGTTTGATGATGTCTGAAGCCCTATAAGAAGGGAAGACAGAGCCATTTGTGCGGGGCTCTGGAGATGGTGTTGATGAGCAGAATCTGGTCAGCTGTAGCTAAGGAGCCCTCCAGCTTGTAAACCTGGATGCTGAGACTTTGTTGAACTCTGGTAACTATGTGTTGGGATTTGAATCAGACAAAATCTGTCTGTTGATGTTTGTAATTTGTTTGCATTTTGTTTTGAACTTCAGGGTGCTGGCTTTTTCCCCTGAACTAACTGAATGATATTTGAATGCTGAATTAAAAGTAAGCTTGTCAACCCCTTCACCTTGCTTTCCTTAATTAAGCAGATCAAAAGAACCTGTGCTGTTGGCAGCTTTCTGGGTGCTGGCTGTGGGTGAATCTTATACTCCCACAGAAGCTGCTAGCTAGATTGTTGAAACAGGAGCTTCAACTAGTACAGGTGTGAATTGGCAGCTTTGTCACCCAGTACCCAGTTCTGGATCAGAGATCTGGAACAGAGCAAGAAGGAGACCTGCACATGTAGGTGGTATGCCAGCTTCCCGTAGGAAGACCTTGGGCAGTGTACTGAAAAAGGAGAAAGTTCAGAATCCAGCAGGAGCAGTACTATAGCTCAGACCCCAGGTGCACAGCAAGGTGTCATTTCCAGCATCTAGTCCAACCTGCAGATGAATAGCCAAGGTAGAAATATCAGACCAATGGGGAGCCTACAATTCTTCCTCTGAACCAACAACGCCAGCTGATAGGGGCTAAGTCCAGCAGAGGTCTATTTTTGCTCCGACAGAAACCCAGCTCAGACCAGGTGGAATCAATCAGATTTTGCCCTGGATCAGATCACTTTGGGAGAAGTGAAAGCTTGTGGGTTCCCAGCCTGTTCCTGAGACTCTTGAATAACACTAGACTCAAACTCCACAGAAGATAGCGACGGAACCAGCCCAGATCTTCACTCCAGAAGTGTGGCAGAGCCTGGCCCTAACATCAAGAACAAACTCAAGAAGTAGGATGGAAAATGGGCAAATAAGCAAACAAACAAAAAAGAATCCTACCATAAAGAGCTAATCTGGTAGTAGGAAAATACAAATGCCAACCCAGAATAAGAGAATAATTCCAAAACATCTATAAAGTCTCGGAGAAAAACACAGCTTGGGCAAAATTCAATTTGAGTTCCTGGAAGAGATAAAGTAAAAGTTAAACATATGTTTGTGTGTGTATGTATGAATGTATGTATGTATACACACATGCCTATATACATGTGTGTGTACACAGGCACAGGACCACCCAGTATGGCGCACTCACTTCAGAGAACGTGCTGTGCTCTATGAGCAAAGCAGAAATGAAGTATTGAAGTAGCTCAAAAGAAATGTGTGATGCACAAATTGAGAAACTCCCCTCCCAAAATGTTCACATGGACTACGTGTGCCTGACATGTGGCAGAGCATTCTGAGCTTGTATGGGTCTGATCAGCCACAGCTGGACACACTGTAACTTGACTCTAACCTAGTGATGTCATTTGGGTCCATTTCAAGAATGAAGTACAATGAGCACTACACACACACACATATACACACACACACACATACACAATGTATGTATGTGTATATGTAAACATATGTATATATATATATAAACACTAACATGCACATATATGTATTTAGACATACGTGTATATGCATTTGCAGGTATACAATAAATGCAAAGAGAACATTTGAGGAAAATTTGGGGGGGAAATGAAAGTTATGGAAGGAAGAATCAAAAAGAGAATTAGTAGCTTACCAAGGGATTCAAAACCTTGCCCAACAACAAACTCCCCCAAAATTAAAATGGACCAAGTAGAAGCCAATTTCTTTAAATTAAAACATCATAAAGAAACAACTGACCTGGGAAATAGATTGAGGAGAAAAAATTTAAGAATCATTGGACAATCTGAATGCCTTGATAAATAAAAGAACTTAAACATCCTTTTTCAAGAAATCTTAAAAGAAAACTGCCCAGATCTCTTAAAATTCAGAGAGCAAGGTGGAAATAGAATCCAGAAGTCACCTCCTGAAAGAAACCCCAAAAGGAAAACTCCCAGAAATTTGATCACTAAAATTCACAGTTTTAAGGTCAAAGAAAAATACTGCAAATATTCAGAATGTAAGAATTCAGTATGGAGGAGTCACAAATAAGGATCACACATGCCTTAAATCCAGCCCTATTGAGCAGCAATGAACTCAGAATACAATATTCTGGAAGGCAAAGGATATGAGCTAAGAATAACATAGCCAGCAAAACCGAGTATAATGAAACAGGAAAGATGAATCTTTAATGAAACAGAGGACCTTCAAACATTTTTGATGAAACTACACTACCAGAGTAATGTAGAAACTTTGAAGTTCTAACACAGGAATGTAAAGAAACATAAAAAGGTAAACACAAATGAACTATGATAAATTAGGACAAGCAAGGATAAAGTGCTTAGATTCAAATAGTGGAGATAATGCATATGTCCCTTCTGAATTCTATCATTAGGAGCGATAGAAAGAGACTAATTAGACAAGGCCTGGAAGTGGTTCTGTGATGCCTTGAGCTTAAGAAAAGAATGGAAAGAGAGGAGAAAGGAAGAGGGAGGACAGCAAGGAGAGTTAGGAAAACAATATATCACATAATCAATGTGAACAAGTCGATATCTGTAGACAAAAGGAGGTGGGGGTGGGTGGGAGGAATGGCTGACCCTTGAACTTCATTCCCATTTGAAGTGGTCAAAAGAAGGAAGAAAAAACATATACACACATACATACACTGCACATACCACACAGATATACACATACATAAACATCTATTCCACACACCCAAGGATATCTATGTACGCCTGCACACCACACATACGGACCTCACACACACAAAGATATACACCACACCATGTGCACAGACACATACTTGCACATACATGTACACAGAATTGGGTACAGAAATACATTTTTATCAAGAAGAAAATAGGAGGGAAAGGAAGAGGGGGACTTAAAGGGAGGGTCGATTAAAGGAGGCATTAGTCCAAAGCAAAACAAACTCCAAGGAGGTACAAAAATATTTATGGCTCTTTTAGAAGTGACAAAAAATGGGAATCTAAGGGGAGTACCCATAAATTGGGGAATAGATGAATAAATTAGGGTGCATATTGTTATATTCAATTCTTATTGGTGTAATATGTCCAGAGGACTAATGAAGAAACATGTCACCTATATCCTGATGTAGAGGTAAAGGACTCAGAGTGGAGAATGAAACGTATACATGCATGTATGTGTGTGTGTGTGTGTATATATATATATATATATATATATATATATATATATATGTGTGTGTGTGTGTGTGTGTGTGTGTGTGTGTGTGTGTGTTTATATGTATATATTATGTGTATATGTACGTGTGCACATATACATGTGTGTATGCATACACACATACACACAAATGCATACATTATACACCTGTATGCAAGCATATAATGTATATACATACATGTCTATATGTATTTTAATATATACATATATGGATATATGCACGTGTGTATGGACATGACCAATGTGTAAATGTGTTTTGATTGGAGAAAGACAGAGACAGAGACAGAGACAGAAAATGGATTTTGTTTTTCTTGCATTTTCAATAGTGGGGGCAGAACTTGGGGGCAGAGGATGAGAAAGCAAATTTTGTTTTTTTTAAAGCAACACTGAAAGGTAACTGAAATAAGATAATTGCAAAGAATTGCATGGTTCTGGAGAACAGAGCATGAAACCCATATCCTTCCTATCAGGAAAGGGGGCTATGGGTGTTGAATGTTGCATGCAGCTAACAGGTGTGATTATTCTGTTTATTGCTTTTGCATGACTGTTTTTTCTTTGTTACAAGGGATGGTTCAATAGAGGGATCATAAATCAAGAAGTGGCAGTCTTTTTTAAAAGGTATCAAGATTGTTTTGTTTGTTTAAGATGATTTTTTTTTTTGGTACGCAATATGTATTTGTGAACTTAAAGGGGTGGGGCAACATGTTATATTGGAAAGATCATTGACTCTAGTTTGAAAAACTAGGTTCCCTACCTCTGATCCTTATTCCTTTTGTGAATTTGAATAAGTTACAACTTCCCTGGTCTGTTTCCTCTTCTATAAGATGGGAGAAAGTAGATTACATAGGATATCGGGTCTCTTCTAGCAATAAATCTATGATTCTAATATCCCTTCCCTACTCATTCTCCTTCTATAATGTTCTACACATTTTCTATTATGTTTTAACTACTAGACTCTAGATTTAGAAAAACTGTGTATGTGTGTATGTGTGTGTGTGTGTGTGTGTGTGTGTGTGTGTGTGTGTGTGTGTGCCCTTCCCTCGGGGCCTCAGGTGTTTGTTAAATACAGTTATGCAAACCTTGCGCTATTCATAATCCAAGGAGAAAATATTCCCTCTGTGATCTCCTCCAGCCATACATTCTTGATTCTACCCCATATGATTACATTAGGTGAGACAAGTATCCCCAGCTTTTGTGCAAAATGCTGTGAGAGACATTTAGGAAAGAAAAACATTTAGGAAGGAAAAATGGCTCCCTTCCAATCTCAAAAGTTCTCATGTCCCCTGGGAAAAAGAGAAACTATCGTAGTTCTCCATGTATAAGACGCACCTTAATTTTGGGGCCTGAAATTTGAAAAAATATGTATTACATAAAGTTATTGAACTCAAGTTTTATTCATCTGCTCATAGCTTTCAGGCATCTTTTGGGCAAGTCCGGTGCTTGTCTGCATGGTTAGTCCATTCCATTTCATGAACCTGAAGCACCAATTGTGTCCTCCTTTGAAATCAGTAACTTCTTTTTCATCAGCAATTCTTCTTGCCCCATGCTGAACCATCTTTGTGGACACAGGAATTCCAATTGCCCTTTGCTCTTCCATCCATATCTTCATTTCCCTCTCTAAATCAGTCCATTTTGCTGACTTGCCTCTCATGGCCTTCTTCTGCTGCGGTGTTTTCAGTAGGGTGTCTTCTTCCCATAGCCAGTCTTGGATTGTTTTCTTAGTCGGAGGAGGACCAAACTTACGTTCAGCAGCACGATTTCCATTCACTTTTGCAAACTGGATCACTTTTAACTTGAATTCAGCACCGTACAAAAATCTCTTCTGAGTCATTTCTGGGCAGAACGTGGCAAAACGTAACCTAATATACCGGTAACAAATGCAAAACAATGAGCACAAAGACAACAAGCTCGGAAAAAGCAGGAAATGCAAGTAAAAATATCTACAACCACTGTATAAGACACACCCAATTTTTAGACCCCAAATTTTTGGAAAAAAAGGCGCATCTCATACATGGGGAAATACAGTAAGTATTTCATAGCAGCTTGCAGGGCAACTGAGTGATAAAATATAAACCCCATTAACTGTCTGTAGAAAATCACCAGGCAACAGTGAGTGGCAGTGGGGAGGAAGGGAGAATGAGCTGAGGAAACTCTCATGGGAGAAGTTGCAGAGAGTTACCAATAATGCCCAATCAGGGAATGGTCACTAGACCTTTAGCCAAGGGCTCCAAGATTAACTGTAGTACTGACTATACTATATGCTTCTCTAGCAGAAAGAAATAGCCAAGCTTTAGAACTAAATAACTAACCAGCTGAGAAATACTAGTTTAATTACTAGTTTTAATTTGCTAGGTTAAAATGGAATCTACTGGAAGGTACTTCCCTTCCCCACCCCCACCCAGGCTGTAGTCTAAGACAGCATCTTCCCCACCAGGATTGCTGAGAGGATAAAATGGGACAATAATTGTAAAGCTTAGTACAGGACCTGATAATGGTAGACATGATATAAATGCTGGTTATGGTTATTATTCAAGTGAGGGGATGTAACTTGACCTGAGCAACATGGAGAGTTGTTGGCACAATTGGGACTAAAACCCTGGTCTCCTCACTCCCATGCCCTTTGCAAAACTCCTTTGTTTCCAGTCATTCCTTAAGCATTGCGAGGGATACAAGAGCAAAAGTCACATGGACTGCCCTCTAGTAGTTTGCAGGATTGTTGATGAGATGAGAGGTGAAGGAGAATATTGAACAATCAAAATTTAAATAAGTTGAAGAAAGCATGTCACATCAGGAAGCTTTCTGTGATTAATTGCTGAATAAGTGATAATACAAATACCCACTCCAATGCAAAGGTCTCTAATCTTTCTTGTGTGTCATGGATCCTTTTGACAGTATCCGGTGAAGCCTGTAGACTCCTACTCAGAGTAAAGTTTTTAAATGCATAAGATAAAATACATTGGATTATATAGGATACGATAGGTTAGGAAAAATGATAATGTGTTTTTCCATGGACCCATTAAAATAGATCTCTGCACCTGTTGGGGATTGAAGGACTCCAGATTAAGAGCCCCTGCTCTAACTCATACAGCTCAAAATAGCCCTTCAAGGTAACTAAGAAAAGCATTTTTCTCCTAATTTACAGATGAGAAAAATAAGACACAGAGAAGTAAACTGGCTTATCCAGGGTCGTACAACTGGTCGGAAGAAAAGCTAAAATCCTGAGCTCTCTTTTGATTCCAAGTCAGGAGGTTTTGCTCTGTATTTGCTAAAGGGCTTAGAAGGGAATCAAGATTACTTCCTGCTTGGTGATGAAGGTAGGCTTACTGTAAGAGTTGATATTTTGAACTGAGCCTTGAAGAATGGGTACGATCTGGTTAGGGGTACAGGAGAGTGATAAAGGAGCTTTGATTCAAAGCTGGAGAGGAACTTAAAGGTGTTATAGTCTAAATCTTTTCTTTTATGGAAGAGGAAGCAAAGGTGCAGGGAGGTTTTGACTTGTCTAAGGTCAAAGAGATAGTCATTGGCAAGAGCAGGATGTAGACCCAGAAGCTCAGGGCAACTGGGGTGAACAAAAGTAGAGTCAGGAGAGCACCAGGGAATCATGGGTTAAAGCTTTGTGTCTAGAACACTGTCTCCTTCCTAAAGCAAGGGCTTGGGAGGCAAAGGCAAGACAAACACTTGGATAGGACAGCATCAGTAGGAAGGGAAATTTGGAATCAGGAGTTCAGCAAGCATAAAACAGAAAATTGAGGTAGGTTGATACCAAGATGTCACTTTCAATGTTCAATGGTTTTTCAGTCATGTCCATCTCTTCATGATCCCATCTGGAGTTTTCTCAGCAAAGATACTGGAGTGGTTTGGCATATTCTTCTCCAGTTCATTTTAGAGATAAGGAAACTGAGGCAAACAGGGTGAAGTGACTTGCCCAGGGTCACACAGATAGCAAGTGTCCGAGGTCAGATTTGAACTCAGGAAGATGAGTGTTCCTGATTCCAGGCCCAGCGTTCTAGCCACTTAGATATCATAAGACAAAGAGGCTAAGGTAAGTATTTGGGAAAATCAGTAGTTAGAACAGAAATTTAGTCTAGGAGGTCACAATTAATCCAGGAGGCAAAATACAGGTAGTTCTAGACAGTTGATCACTTGCCCAGATGAATCAGCCACCGCAAATCTTTGATCTCTCTAATAGCTGCTTGCAGACCTTACCTCAGCCTTACCCTAGGAATACGAGTTTTTTTCCTGGGTCAGTTGGTCCATCAGTTCAAGTGCCCTCGTAAAACTAAATTTGATTCAACTCAAATCATAAACATTTATTAAGTACTTAATTAATGTTCGAGGTGCTGGAGATACAAAGACAAAATAAAAAATAACCCCTACTAGCTATCTAAATCCAGAGAAAGAACTATGGAGTCTGAATGCAGACTGAGGCAAACTACTTATCCTCTTTTTTTTCCTCTTCTTTTTTAGTTTGCTTTCTTCTGTCTCATGATTCATTCCCTTGGTCATAATTCTTCTTTACAACTTGACTATTGTGTAAATATGTTTAATGTGAAGGTATATATAGAATCTATATCAGACTACATGCCATCTTGGGTGGGGGGAGGGGTGGGAAGGGAAGAAAATTTGAAACTCAAGAACATGTAGAACTGAGTGTTGTAAACTAAAAATAAAAAAAAAAACTAATTAAAAAAATAAAAACTACCCTCAAGAAACTTTCATTGAACTGGTGGGGAGAGGGGCACGTAACATGTAAATATATAAGAAAATATAAGGTAATTTGAGGAGACAGAGTATTAAAAATGGAGAATTTAATGGACCATTATTATTCATGGAGAACGTCGCACCTGAGCAGAGACTTGTGGGAAACTAAGGCTAAGACTAGGATGAGAAGGAAGTGCATTTTGGGTATGAGGGACAACCTTCATGAAGCACAATGAAAAGAGATGGAATGCTGAGTTCAGGAGACAACTAAGATCATCTGAGCTGGAATGTAGAAGGCATGAAGAGAAAGGAAGATGAAATAATTCTAGAAAAGATGCATAGAGCCACTTGCAGAGGGTTTTAAATATTAATCTGAGTGGTTTGTATTTTACACTAGGGATTCCTACATGGGGGAACCTTGAAGGTTTTTGAGCAGAGGAGTGACCTAACCAGATATGTGCCTTAGGAAGCTGCCCTGTGGAGGCTGGATTATTGAAGGGTTCTTGCCCTTCTAAATTAACTCATTTCCATTTTGATGCCCTGGGGAAAAGGCCTGGTTGTCCTTCCCTGGTTGCAGCTCCAGCTATCTTCAAGGAAGCATTTCTAGGACAGCTGTTTTCACTTGTCAACTCCTGCCCCTCCCCCCAAAAAATTTGATTCCCCATCTCCATATTCTGGAGATGGATGTCAACCCCAGACTCTAAGCTCTTCACCACCTTCCCATCTCCCCTTCCATCCTTGTGCCTTCCTCCTCTAAGACGACTGTCTATCTACTTTACATTCAATGTATATGTATATATTCACATACCTGTTGTTTCCCCCATTAGAATGTAATCTCTTTGAAGGCAGGGGGATGCTTTTACTCTTTGCTTTGTATATCCTATGCCTAGCATTCTGCCTGGTACATAATAAATATCCTGGTTGATATTCTTCTTTTACTAGAGCTCTCTCTTTCTCTCTCCACTCAGTTGTCAGAGAGATTCATTCTTCCCTCCCAGCAGTTTTCCCCCCAGCCCTCATGACCTAGCTATGAGGCTGTTTCTAACTATCTTCTTAATGTCTGATTAAAAAATCCTCTCTGGGCCCAGAATGCAGACTGGCGTGATAATTAGCTGGCAAATATTGGGCGCCATGCCTATGGCTCTATACTTCTGTAGTCTGAATAATATGGGAACTGATTTGTTCTCTCCAAAATATATGATTATCACATGATTTCCCACTGGTAGGCCCTGGCGGTTCTTATTTGCGGTTCCCTCCCTCCTGGGGTGGTTCCTGATCCCTTTGAGTAGAGGGACATGGCATCCCTCAGCAAGACTGTAAACTCCTCATTATGGCTATCAGTGGTGTATTTGGTCTTCTTTTCACCCCAAGTTGTATTTCATTTTGGTTTTAATAATGAAGCCAGCAGACTGGAGATAAAAACTGTTAAGTGATTTTCCCCCTTGACCAAGAGACATCATTCCTAGATCCAGCTAGCTAAACATGGGCCTGCTCCACATAACACACCGTGGAAGCACTGAATCATGAAATTTCAGTTGGATGGCATCTCAAGGGCCTTCTAGTCAAAGAATTGTTAACCTTGTCTGGTGCCCTGGACCTTTTTGTTAGTCTGGTAAAGGCTATTCACCTCTTCTCAGAGTGTTTTTTAAAATACATTAAATGAAATTCATAGGGTTACAAAGTAACTAAATTATATTGAAATATAATTATCTATATTGGCCTAATCCATATCTGTATCTATCATCTCTTCCTATCTATATGACTGTCTATATTAATGTAGAGATAGATACATAGATATGTAGAGAGTCAGATACAAATATGCATATGGTTATAACTACAGATCAGATGCAGATATATATTAAGTTCATAGGCTCCAGGTTCAGAAGCCTGATCTCGTCCAATATGTGCCTAAAGGCAGGGATCATTTTCTTTTTTTTTTTAATTTAAATTTATTTATTTAACATATTTGGTTTTCAACATTGATTTTCACAACAGTTTGGATTACAAATTTTCTCCCCATTTCTACCCTCCCCCCACTCCAAGATGGCATATATTCTGGTTGCCCTGTTCCCCAGTCAGCCCTCCCCTCTATCACCCCCTCCCCTCTCATCCCCTTTTCCCTTCCTTTCTTGTAGGGCAAGATAAATTTCTACGCCCCATTGCCTGTGTATCTTATTTTTTAGTTGCATGCAAAAACTTTTTTTTTTGAACATCTGTTTTTAAAACTTTGAGTTCCAAATTCTCTCCCCTCTTCCCTTCCCACCCACCCTCCTTAAGAAGTCGAGCAATTCAACCTAGGCCACACGTGTATCATTATGTATAACCCTTCCACAATACTCATGTTGTGAAAGGCTAACTACATTTTGCTCCTTCCCAACCCATCCCGCTTTATTGAATTTTCTCCCTTGACCCTGTCACCTTTCCAAAGTGTTTGTTTTGATTACCTCCACCCCCATCTGCCCTCCCCTGCATCATCCCCCCCTTTTATTTTATTTTTTTTATCTTCCTCCCTCTTCTTTCCTGTGGGGTAAAATACCCAACTGAGTATGTATGGTGTTCCCTCCTCAGGCCAAATCTGATGAGAGCAAGGTTCACTCATTCCCCCCTCACCTGCCCTCTCCCCTCCTCCCACAGAGCTGCTTCCTCTTGCCACCTTTATGCGAGATAATCCACCCCATTCTATCTTTCCCTATCTCCCTCTCTCAGTATGTTGCTCTCTCATCCCTTAATTTCATTTTATTTCTTTTAGATATCTTCCCTTCATCTTCAACTCACCCTGTGTCTACTCTCTCTCTTTTACATACACACACACACACACACACACACACACACACACATATATATATATATATATATATATATATATATATATATATATATATACACATACATATACATACATTTTCTTTTTGTCTCTGTGTTCCCAGGACCTTGCATAGTGTTGGTGTATAACAAGTGCTTAATGAATGCTTGTTGGATAGCTAAATAAGCAAGCATCCCTTCTACAACATGGCATCATCCAGCCTCTTCATAAAGACTTCTGGGGATGGAGAACACACTCTCTCCCTACAGGAGCCCATTGCACTTTGGGACAGCTCAGACATTTAGGTAGTCTTTTTGTTACATTGAGCCTAAACTTGCCTGTCTATGCCTTCCACCCTCTACTTTTACTTCTCCTCTATGGAATCATACAGAATAGATGTGTTTCCTCTTTTACTTGGCAGCTTTCCAAATATTTGAAGTATGTCCACCCTCAGTCTTCCCTTCTTTAGACTAAGCATCTGCAGTTCCTTCAATCAATCCCTATAATGCTTGCTCTCAAGACTCTTCACCATCCCACCTCTTCTCCTCTCTCCAGTTTGTCAGTAGAGGACAGTGTCTGGGTCTGTAATTCCAACAGCATAGAGAACTACCAGAGGACACCAAGACCTTCCCTAGATTCACTATGCCATGATGTCTCTTAGCATATGTGAATATCAGTAACTATTATTATTGGTGAAGGAAATAGCAGAATCACTCAAGTATCTTTGTCAAGAAAACCCCAAATAGGGTCATGAAGAGTTGGACATTAATAAAACAACTCAATGACACCAAGAAAAAAATATTAGAGTTTAGATAAGACAGGGCTATTTTTTCAGCAGAAAGAAAAAAGGATAATGCTCATCTTTGGGAGACAATTTATGTTGGGAAGGAGTGGATGGAATGGTTCATGATTGCTTTTGTCAGGTACCAGGCTGAGATGAAATTGCAGTGAGGAGACATCAGTTCCAATCCTAGAGCTATCAAACACTTCTTTGTCCATGTTTGGGGATGAAGCATAGCCAACGCAAAAACAATGAATCTGAAGTCAAAGGAAATGGATGCGGATCCTGATGCTGTTTCCTATTTTCTGTCCGGCCATTCAAAAGTCATTTATTATCTCTGGGCCTCAGCTTTCCTAGGTGGAAAATGAGGGGTCTCGACTCCCTGACGTCTATGATCCCTTCCAGCTCTAAAACTATAAATCCAAATGCAGTCTCTTATCGACTCATGGAGGAAGGAAGGCCAGGGTTTATAGTCACTCCCTCCAGTTGCTTCATGTCCACTTAGGGTCAGAGAAGCATAGATTTAGAGCTGGAAGGGACCTCAGAGGCCATATTATCCACCCCCCTTATTTTACCTCTGGGGAAACTGAGGCTTGGAGGAATTAAACAACTCACTCAAGTTCACACAAGCAGTGTCATAGGCTTTATTTGAACCCAGTTCTTCTGACTCCAGAGACAGAGTTCTTTCCATGGTCTACCACTGGAATGATTGTAATAATTGCTATAATAATAATAGCTAACACTTATGTAATACTGATGATGGGCCAGGTCCTGTGCTAAACACATTATAATCATTTTCCTGTTTGATCTTCACAACAACCTGGGAAGTAGGGGCTATTTTTATGCCCATTGTTCAGGTAAGGAAATTGAGGCAAACAGATTAAATGACTAGTAAGTATACAAGGCTGGATTTGGACTCAGGTTTTTCTGACTCCAGACCCTGTTCTCTACCCACTGTGCCACTCAAGTGCCCCTATACAACAATCTGAGATGTGCGAAGTATTTATAACAAAGTATATTTTAAGACTCCCCGTAACAACACAGAGAGGCAGGCATTGTTATTTTCTCCTTTATACAAACGAGGAAACTGAGACAGATTACGTGATTTCCTGGGATCACACAGATAATAAGTGCCTGTGATAGGATTCAAATTTGGATTATAAGCACTCCAAGTCTAGCTCTCTATGCACAGGGGGAAGAAAAAAACAAAACTAAAACTCTGTTAGAGAAGCTGGGTGGCTCAGTGGATGGAATGTTAGACTTTGGAATGAGGAAGAGCTGAGTTTGAATCTTGTCTAAAATACTCACTAGTTCTATAACTTTGAGCAAGTCAATTCACCTGTCCGGTCCTCAGTTGGTTCATCTGTAAAATGAAGATGATGAATAAGATGGCCTTTATGGTATCTCCCAGTTTGAAATTCTATGATCCACGATCTGGACGCAGCAAAAAGAGGCCCCACCTGCCCTGAGCTGGTTACCAGGATCCTCTCTTCTGGGTCCTCCTGGGTTCTCTCTTCAACAATCCAGCTGTTGACAACTGATAATTAGGAGGTATGACTTACCCATGGAGATAAGACAGAGTTGGGGGTCCCTCTGGGGTTAGGATGAAACTGCGGATGGATGTGGGAGAACAAGACAAGGAAGATGCAGAGCATGCAGCCCAGAAGAGAATCAGAGAGCTGGAAAGGAGCTCAGGAAACATATGTGGATATGCTCACTGAGTAATTTTATTATAAAAATATATTTTATAAAAAATAATTATGTTTTCTAAAATGAAAATATAGTAAGGAGAGTGGCATGATTATACAACTTTTTGCTGTCTTTTTAACGTCTGTCTTATAAGCAGATAGTTTGATTCATTTCTGCTTCCAAATTCATTTAACACTCTGTCTTCCAAACCCATCCCTTTTGTTGCACAGATGGGAGAAACTGAGGCTCATACTGGGTAAACTACCTGCCCAAAGTCACAAAATGAGTTATTAATAGAGCTAGGGATCTTACCCAAGCTTCTTTCACATAGTTATTGTAAGAAAAAGACTTTACAAACTCTAATTCAACATGGAAATATGAATTGTCATTATGTTGCTACTATTATTGGGTAGGTAGGTGGCACAGTGGATAGAGCACCAGGCCTAGAGTCAGAAAGACCTGAGTTCAAATCTGGCCTCAGACACTTTCTAGCTGTGTAACCCCAGGCAAGTTACTTAACCTTGTTTGCCTCAGTTTCCTCATCTGTAAAGTGAGCTAGAGAAGGAAATGGCATATTAGTCCAGTATCTTTGCCAGTAAAATCCCAAATGAGATCATGAAGAGTCAGAAATGACTGAACAACCATTATCATTATTATTATTAGTTACCATCTTTGCTGGAACACTGGACTTGGAATCACCTAGGACACTCATTGTCTGTATGACCATCAACAACAAACTCTCCGGTTCTCAAGCCCATTCTAAGGTCAAACTCCCAGCCCAATGTCTTCTGCTCAGGCTTATGTGGGGGATATATATTACTTGTCTGGATTTCCCTAAGGCTAGGCATAATTTAAACTTAAATGACATAATCAAAGTTAATAGACCAGCCTCTCATTGTAATGTTCATCTTCTCATTAATTGTTAGTCAATCAGAGTTGACTGCCACCCTTAGAAATACTTATTTTTCCAAGAATATATAAACTATGAGTCCACCACCATGATGGATTTTTGGCATTCAGGAGTGCCAACAGATCTCTTTGTTTAGAATTTTAGCATTATTAATACAATGACTAATTATCCAGAAACTATGTCTCTTAAACTTTTTAAATGTCACAAAGGGACACCAGGAGCCACTTGGCCCAAACCGTCATTTTAGAAATGAGGAAAATGAGACCAAGAAAGGTGAAGTAATCATTCAAGGTCGTACAGGTAGTAAGTTAAAGCATTGGAATGTGCTCTTAAATAGGTTTTGTGATTCTGGGTTCATCATTCTAATCCACTGCCTCCTAATTTAGGTGTTTGTGTTTTATCTTAAAGTCAATAGGAAGACACTAAAGGATTTTTGAGTGGTGTTGTGGCATGGTAAGAGTTAAGAAGAGAACTATATGAGGATCCTTTGAATGAAATGAAGGTATTTAGACTGAAGAAAGGAAGACTTAGGGGAGAATAATAGTTTTCTTCAAGAATTTGAAGTGGCTTTTTTGTGTGGGGGTTTGTGTGCGTACGTGTGTGTGTGTGTGTGTGTGTGTGTGTGTGTGTGTGAGTGTGTTCTTTGTTTTTTATGGAAGAGTTTTATTTGTTCTATTTGGCTCCACAGGGAAAAAACAGAAATAATAGGCAGAAGTTTCTTTTAAAAATACCAAATTTAGGCTTCTGCCTAGAAAACCTTTCTAAGACATACCAAAGATGGAATGGGCTTGAGAAGTGGTGTTCTTCTTCACTTATCATGTACATTATAGTGAAGATTCCTTTTGTTCGTGAGTTGGACTGAAGAGTTACTGAAATCCCTTACAACTCGGAGATTCTGTGATTACTTCGATATCTGTGTGCATGATGAGAAGTGATCAGAAACACATATGACAATTGGGTAGGTATTACAGTAGTCTGAGTGAGAAATTAGGGCAGAACCAGGAGCCCTGGGGAAAAGTTGGGAATTGAGAGCATATGGAAGGAAAAACTATTCCAAAGTAGAATGGGATATCTAGGAAAGTGGTGTGTTCCCTATTATGCAACAAATGCTGGGTGATCATTTGTTGGGGATGTTTCTAACGGAATTCTTCAGAAACTAGGAGATGCACTAGATGGCCATCAAGATCTCTTTCAGCTCAGAAATCCTATGCACCTCAAGTGGGTTGACAGAGGATGTCCGTGTATGGACAAAACTTGACAGCTGATTGGCAATGAGCTGGGGTTAAGAAGAGAGAAGAGTCAATAATATGTGTCCTTTTCCCCAATAGAATTCCATCCATTCATTAATAACAAATCCAAATACCATTTTCATGCCAGTGTCTTTCCTCATCCTAATTCTCAGTAGTGACCTCTCCTAAACCACATATACAAAACTGGTAAAAAAAAGTACTTGGACCTAGTGATATCACTACAAGAAGTATCTTCAAATAAAAAATTTAGACAAATTCAATCTCATTGAAGAGTGAACTCTGGGAGAGAATCTTTGGAGGAAAAACCAAGGAATAGCATGAAGGGAGGAAGGCAGAAGAGACACCAGTGTACCACAAAGCTAACTCTAAAGAAGCTAGGGAGTGGAGGTGATTCTGGGCAAAGACATGCCAGAAAGGAGTCTGACTAAGCTTCTGAGAACAATTATTTCTACCTGTTGTAGGAATATTGTCCCCCCTCTTAATTTTGGTGTCTTGGGATAAAATACCATTTGCCCTACTTTAGGTATGGTTCTGCTCAAGTAGCCCTATATGCACCTCTATGGGGTAGTTATATAGTAGAGTTATGTGGAGGGGGTTTCTCTTCTCTCCCAAATGGTCTCTAAGAATCTTGAGGACAAGGACTGACACATATTAACTTTGTATCTCTCCAATACCCAGCACAAAGCTCACCACACAATAAGATACTTAAACATGTTTGTTAAATGAATGATCAGTCAAGTCTTTGTGGATAGTCAAACACAGGTGGTATACTTTTTAAGTAAATCCCAGAACATCAAAATATTTTTATCCTGGATCTGGATGACAGCTGCAGAGAGTAAAAATACAGAAACATTTTGGTGGAAGAAAGAATCTCTGAGACAGGGGAAGGCAGGCTAGGGAAACAGAGACCTAAAGACAGTGAATTAAAAGTACTAGAGGGAGAGTCATGGGACCTGGGTTCTGTATTAGCAAGGCAATAATCACAATATAGATGATAATTGTAAATATGCCTATGTAGTTCTTTATCTAAATATAAGAGACTCTCCATATAGTAAGCCATTTATACAGACACCAGAGAACTAGATCCCAAAACCAATAAGTCCAACCAATCCAAGCAGCAAGCAAATTCCAGAACCAGTAAGTACACTTTATAATAAGAGCAAAGAACCTAAAACACAATATCACAGCAGGGAACCAAGCCATCCCATAACCTTCCCACACACTGCTGGGGCCTTGCCACAAACACACAGCACAGCTAGCACATATCTGCTCTCTCCTTCAGCTCTAACCACTCTGAGCATTTCCTGCTCCACCTTTTCCTGTTCCTCTTGTTGAGCAAGTTCCTCCCACCACATGTAATTTAGGCTTCCTATGACATAAACAGGTCACACAGGCCTATTAATAGGTGGGAAAGATCTTCAAATTTAAATTTCCATTAAAAGTTCAAATCCTGTCTCTTCCACTTACTACCTGCGTGATCCTGGGTAATTCCTTTACCCTCCAAGACCCTCAGTTTCCTTATCCATAAAATGATTGGGTTGGGTATCACATACATGTCTGCCCAGACTATACAGGAAGTTTTTTAAGCATAGCATTGAAAAAAAAGAAGCGCTGTGTTGTGAATTAGCCAATAGGAATTTACAAAGCACTTTCACACAGTGTATATAAATATATTATAAATATAGGTATACATATATTTATATCTAAATTTACCTAAGTAGAATGTATAATTACATATAACAGTGCACAAAAATATATAGATGTATGTAATATGGCATATTTCTATACATAGAAATACATGTATACACACGTTATATATGATTACATGTAGATATTGATAAATACGTATTCCTGAGAGAAATGATTGTTTCTCTCTTACATTAATAATTAATTATTGATGAGGACCGGCATTAGTACCCTGAGAGATCTAGTCAATTCTGTAAGACTGTAAGTAGTAAAAATGTTGACATGCATTGATGAAGGAAGTTACCTCACTGAATGTTCCCTACTCTGTGTGTGTGTGTGTGTGAGTGTGTGTGAGAGACAGAAAGAAGTGTATATGTGTTTATATGTGTGTTCACAAATAGGTTTACGTATGCATTTATGTCTATGCGGGGCAGCTAGGTGGTGGCTCAGTGGATAGAGTGCCCAGCCTAGAGTCAGCAACACTCATCTTCCTAGGTTCAAATCCATCTGGCAACCTCAGATTCTTACTAACTGAATAACCCTGGGCAAGTTACTTAACCCTGTTTGCCCCAGTTTGCTCGTCTGTAAAATGAGCTAGAGAAGAAAATGGCAAATCACTCCAGTACCTCTGCCATGAAAACCATGATGGGGTCATGGAGAATCATACACAACTGAAAATATATGTATGCGTATGTATGTAAGCATATACACATATATGTATATACATTATATATAATATGTAAATATCTCCCTGGATAGAATATAAGCTCCTTGAGGTTATCATTTCCCATTTGTTTTTATATTTCCAGCGCCTAGGACAGTATCTGGAATTAGTGGTCACTTAATAAATGCTTGCTGATTGATTGAGGCATATGGGTTGCTCTTCCCAATAAAATATACACTCCTTGAGGGCAGGGAATGTTTCAATTTTGTCTCTCTATCCTCATGCCTAGAATACTGCTCAGCTTATAGTATTTAATAAAAGGATTTAATAAACGATTGCTGAATGATTTATTTTAAATTTTAGAATAAACATAATGACATTCCTGAATACATCCAAAGGTTAGACCCAGTCAGGGAAGAATAAGGCATGATGGGAACCAGGATAAATGAGACAATAGTCCAGGTATGTAGGGGATAGGGGATAGGGGATGGGGGAGTGGGGAAGAAGAGAAGGGCAGTGATGAGATAGCTGGAAACTTATCATGTACTCCAGCCATAAATCCCTTTAAAAAGTGATTGAAAAACCTTGTAGGATCCTGATTACAAAACTCAAATTGCTTTCATTTTCTTCTTAATAGAGAATAATGATTGGGACCAAATTCCCATTTTGTTTTTAAATTTATACTGAGAGTAGTATTAGAAATGAAGCATTAATGGGACGTGAAAAATGAACTGTGTATTCATCTCCTATTTACCAAATTGCGCAGTTTGTCTGCGGGAAGGAAAGGGGAGAAAAAAGTATGAAAAGCAAAGAAAAATATGCCCAGAAACCTAGCATTTCTACCCTGCACGCATGGTTGACAACTACTGAGCACAAATGGATAAATGTTTTATGTTCTTTAATTTTCTCATCAATGGACTTCATATCCTGAGTTGTCTTTTGCTTCATTTTCCTATTTCGTAAATGTTCAAACTATTTATTCTCCCTTTGTCTCTGTGTGCCTCTCTCTCCCTCCCTGCCTCTTCTGTCTCTCTCTCTCTCTCTCTCTCTCTCTCTCTCTCTCTCTCTCTCTCTCTCCTCTCTCTGTCTCTCTCCATCCCTCTCTATATCTCTCTCTATGTGTCTCTGTCTCTCTGTCTCCGTTGCTCTTTCTCTCTCCCTCCCTCCCTCTCTCTCTGTCTTTCCCTCTCCCTCTCTCTCTCTTTCTCTGTCTCTGCCTTTCTTTCTGTGTCTCTCTGTGTCTCTGTCTTTCTCTCTGTCTCTCTCTGTCCCTCTGTATATCTCTCTCTGTGTGTCTCTCTGTGTCTTTCTCTTTCTCTCTGTCTCTCTTTCTCTCTGTCTCTCTCTCTCTCTCTCTCTCTCTCTCTCTCTCTCTCTCTCTCTCTCTCTCTCTCTCTCTCTCTCTCTCTCTCTCTCTCTCTCTCTCTCTCTCTCTCTCTCTCTCTCTGTCTTGTAAAGCATAAATTTCTTCATATTGAGACTCTTTTGTTTCTCTTCCACTACCACTAGAAATAACACCTTACCTGCTCCATCTTTCCCCCTTTGCTTTCTCATCAACTGCCTTCCTCCTTCTGTCAGTATTTATGAGAAGAAAAGGGGGCAAAGGGGGAAAGTCTTTGGTTTTTCTGTTCCTTTTAGTTGCTGTTCTACCTGCAGACCAGACCAGGCTTTTCCTAGACATGGTCTCTTTTTTTCTCCTCTTATTCATTTAACTTTTTATCTAGTAATCTTCCTTGGTCCCCACCTCCACATCCCAGCCTGGTTTCCTCCACCTCCACTTGGTCCTCAGGTTTCTTTAGAAAAAAATAATCTACTTTGACAAAGAAAGAGGTGGAGGGAGCCTCTTTCTCTGCTTTCCCCTCAATCTCACCTATTTGTTTTCCTTTGATTCACAATTTCCCTCCGTTTAATGGTCCCTTTCATAGCAACAAAAGTTCCTATGTCAAAGGGAGAAAAGGCCTTTTTCTAAGGCTCAACTGGATTGAATAGAGGGCCCTAGACACATGCTTCCCCCATTTGGGAGAGACCTTGTCCTCTGCAGGAAGTTCTGTGCTCTCCTGAGCTAGGAAGGAAAGTTCTCTGACTATAATCCCCTCCACCAACTCCCTAATACACTCACCCTCCTCTTCACCAAGCGCCCTCTTCACTGGAGTTGTCCTCAAAACAGCCTACTGTTCCTTAGTGCTGGCAGGAGATCTTCAGAGCTTAAGAGCTTATGTTTATAATAGTAATTACAATTTGAAAAACATTTGCTTCCCTGCAGCCCTGCCATGCCTAGGAAAGTTTTCTTCCATTTTTCCAGTAAAAGACAGAGGAACCAAGGGTAGCTGACTTGCTTACAGTCATATAGCTAATAATAATATTGATAGCAATTAGCAATTTCAGAGTTAGAATTTAAAGGCAGCTAGGTGGTATAATAGACACAATGCTGGCATTAAAGCAAGGAAGCTGTTTTGATTCAGTCATGTCTGACTCTTTGTGACCCCATCTGGGATTTTCTTGGTAAAGGTATTGGAGTGATTTGCCATTTCTTTCTCCCGCTCATTTTACAGATGAGGAAACTGAGGCAAAAAGGGTTAAGTGGCTCGGCCAGGGTCAAACAGCTAGGAAGTGTCTGAGGTAAGGTTTGAACTGAGGAAGATGTGACTTCCTGACTCCAGGCTTGGTACTCTATCCACTGTACCACCTAGCTGCCCAGAGGGAGGTAAACATTCAAATCCTGTTTCAGATAGTTAGTAGAAATATGACCTTGAGCAAATCAGTTAAACTATTTCAGTCCCAAATTTCCTTATCTGTAAAATGCGGATAATGATGGCGCCTTCTCCACAGGGTTGTTGTGAGGACCAAAGATTCCTCAAATTGCTGTGTATTAGTTATCATTTTGATGCTCAAATCCCCCCATCTACTAGGGAGCCTTTCTGAATCCCCCTTTTCTGCTGTGCCACCCCCCGCTAAAGTCACCTCTGTCTTTTCTGTATACATTTTGTACAACCTAGTTATTTTCAGGATTGCCTCCTCATTAGAGTGTGTTCTCTCAGAGGGAAGGGATTAGCTCTTGTTTTTATGTCCCTAGTGCTCAGCATGGCATATGGTAAACACTTAATAAATGGTTTTCTGGTGGACTGCTCTAAGGTTTGCAAAGCATTTCATATATTTTATCTCTTAGAGTTCTCAAGACAGCACTATGAATTAGGTGCTATTACCATTCCCATTTTACAGATGAGAAAATTGAGGCTAAGAGAAGATAAATGACACACAGCTGGAATTTGAGTCAGTAGAGACTTAAGACTCTTGTGGAGTGAATGAACAGAGTGGCATAATGGATACAAAGCAAGCCTTGAAGTCAGGAAGATGGGGTCATTTCCTGCTTCTAACCTAGACTGTCCATCAACCATGGGCAAGCCACCCGATCTATCAGTATTCCCAGACTATTCTCTGAGATGGTCAGCTACAGATCTGCATTTTGGGAGGAAGATTTCACACCAAGAATTCCCCACTCACATGAAATCACAAATCCTGAACCACACAAACAAATGAAGATAAGAATCTCATGGGATTAGGGGAAGATGGATTCATGGAAACATGGAAATATCCACGACAGTTGTGAAGTTTTAGATTTTAGAAGGGACCTTAGAGGTCATTAAGTTTCCCCCCTCCCATTTTGCTGATGAAGAAACTGAGGCTCAGAAAAGAAAAGTGACTTCCTTGGAGCCACACAATTGGAAACTAAATGAGGCAGCATCTGAACCCATGTCTTCCTGACTCCAAGACTAGCATCCTAGACACCACACCATGATGCTTTTCCATCAGTTGTGATCTATACAATTTGCCATATGTTCTCCCCCCTTAATAGCCTCATTGTGTCTTAGGTTTTGCTTTAATGCCAAGCTTTTATGGGACTGAGAGAAAATACCATATATTTAGGGTTTTGCATTTTGATTTAGAGATAAAAGAATGAAATTCAATCTTTTCTTAAAAAAACTGAAGAGGCAGGCAGGAAGAAAACAGGGGAAATGGCTGAGCTTAAGGTCAGAAATGCCTCAAAAGGAACCTGAGATGGTTAGAGAAATCACCTGTGGAGAGGACCCTCAACTTTAACTCAATAAAGATAATTATTCCTTCTGCAAACATGTTTGCCATCCATCTTACTGGGAGGGCAAAGTTAGAGAGAAAATGGTTCATGTGACATGGAATAATGAAGAGATGGTGGTGGAAGGCACTGGTGTCATAAATGTTCCTCTTAAATGAAACAAATTAACTCTGCATTATCGCTCCAGTTAAGCATCTGTTCATTGGAGGAGTGATTGATGGAGCCTGGATATGCCGTTCATACTTCTTGAGAGATGTTGCCAAGTCTTAAGCTAGAGACATTTGAGACTCTGCTCCTTCCAGTTTAGCTTTGTTTTTACTTTTCTCTATAGCTGAAACAGCCCAGATAGAGCACGGGACTTGGAGGCAGGGAGATCTGGGTTTCCATCCTGCCTATCTTAATCCCGAGCTGAGTAACCATCGGCAAGTCCCTAACCTCTTTGACCTTCATTTTCCTCTTCTCTAAAACGGGAGTGATGATTGCTTAGTGCCTACCTTACTGGGTTGTTATGAGGATCAGAGGAGATAATGAGAGGCAACGTTTTGATAAGTGGTGCAGTACTGGACTTGAAGTCAGGAGGCCTTGGCTTCGAATTTGGTCTATGATACTTACTAGCTGTGTGACTATGGACAAGTCACTTAGCTTTTCTGAACCTCAGTTTCCTCATCTGGAAAACAGGAATGATGATACATGTACCTACCTCATAGGGTTGGGGCAAGGATCAGAGGAAAAAATAAGAAGCAATATGGAGTCTTAATGCGGGGTCCATGAACTTAAAGAGGTCCATGAATATGGATGAGAAGAAAATGACATATTTATTTTCACTTACCTATCACAGAAATTTGGCATTTCCATTAATTATGATTTTTAAAATGTTATTATGAGAAGGGGTCTATGGGCTTCACCAGACTATCAAAGGGCTCCTTTACCCTCAAAAAGGTTAAGAACCCTTGTTGTGTAGGCTAGAATGATGGAATTCAAGGCACGAAGCCATGGGTTCAAATCCTAGCTTATATGAGCCTGGGAAAGCCTATCTGAGCCCTATTTTCCTCTTCCCCAACCAGGACATAATGTTGTCTATGATACCAAAATCACAGGATGGCAGAGAAGCAGGTGATGTGTGTAAAGGATTTTTCACACTTTAATATGATGTCTAAGTGTCAGCTAAACTTATTATTCATTGTCCCCACAAACATGGAGATGTCCTGGGTAATCCCCTTTAAAAAGAATTTGACAACTGGTAACGTGATTCAGTTGGAAAGTAATATTTTCATGTGCCACTTCTGAATTCCCTGCATGGAAAAATATATTAACAGAACTAGTATTGTGGCCTCTGAAGGGCAATATTTATTTCCCCATTAAATCTCTGATGCTAACAATGAGGAGGCTTAAAAAGCTCATCTTCCTTACTCAGGTAACTAATATTCACACTAAGAAGAATGTAGGGAATCATTATCAGAGGTTGCAGAAGTGAGGCCTCCATGTCTGGAGGGAAAATTTGGAGATAGAAGACCAGAGTCGGAATCTTGCCTGACCTTCAGGAAAACATTCCCCTTCACTGGACCTTGGTTTTTTCATTTGTGAAAGGAGGCATGAATAGACTAGATGTCTTCCAAAGCTTGTTCCAGTTCTACTCCGATGCTACTCATCCTTTCCCAAGGTAACTGACATTATCTTTCTCTGGGAACACCCTGTATAGTTCCGTCACTATGCCTTGTACTATTCCCTACTTATTTACTTGTTCAGAACATGTTTCAAATATCTGGGTAGCAGGTGGCTTCTCATCTAAACAGAGAGAAACCTCCACATTTCGGGGAGAGGGAGTGTGCTTCCTTTTTATATTAGCCAATGTCCATTCCTACTGGCAAAGGAACCCCCTCCAAGGAAATCACTGAGCTGGAAGAGACCTTTGAGGTTATCTAGTCCTACTTCCTTCATTTTTCAAATGAGGAAACTGAGTTCCAAAGAGATTAAATTATTTGCCCAAGATCACACAAGTTATCATACAGTTATTGACTAACTGACTCTTCACCACTAGGTCCCCTGACTACTTTGTCATCTTGTTATTAATGTTAAACCTTTGTATATATGACACTGCCATATTGGGGATCCATAACAATTAAGGACCAAACAGACCTTCTACCCAAATGAACTTCATTACTGAAACCGTTCCCCACAAATTGTATTTCAAAGATACAGAGGTCCAATTATTTCATTTTACAGGTAAGGAGGCAAGACTCAGACATGAAGTAACTCACCCAAAGTCATGAAGCTTTTAAGTGGCAGCATTAAGAATTGAACCATTTCTTAAAGGGACAAGAATGTGTCCTTTCAAGTGGCAATGACCCAAAGGGGAGTCACATAAGCATATCTAGGACTTCTCAAAGGACATTTCATATTTCAAACGGTAGAGAAAAGAAAGGAATAGCAGAAACCACTACCAGAGTTTAGGGAGTTCAAGCCATGATACAGCCCTATTCTCCTTCAAAACAGAATGCTAATTTCTAGTAGAGATACCAATACATTGATGTATTGTGAATTTCGTTTTAATTCTGAACTTAGACATCAACAAACATAATTCCATTGATATAGGCATAAAAAGTGGGAAATAGTAAAAAAAAGGATTGTCTATGAAACCTTGAATGTCTACCTGGATAATAGATTTATAACTAAAAGACACTTTAGTGATAACCGAGTCCAATTCCCCTCATTTTACAAATTAAGGCAATGAAGCTTAACTATTTCAAGTGACTAACCCGAGGTCACACAGGTAGAGAGGTACAACTTGATCACTTTAAAGTATGTATTACCTTTTAAGTATACATTACATTTTTAGGTGTGTGCTAGATAATAGCACCAACGCCCTACTTGTTTGTGTCGCCTTCTGAATTTTTATCTGGTCTACTCTCTTCTGAATGTTATTTTTTTTGCTTTGTTCCCTTGACACTATCTTATTTCTTTTTTAATATCACTATTGTTACACATTCTATCCCTCTACAACTCTCTAATAAAAAAGAAAATGCCCTGCCCTGTAACAAGCATGGAGATATAAATTTTAGATAAGACATTTCCTCTGTTCTCATGTAGTTTATAATCTAGCAGGGGAAGATTTTTTTTTCCTTGAGAAGACCAAACCTATGATTTTACTCCTTCAGGGAATTCCAGTGAAGAAACTCTCTCTACCAGGGGAGAATTCTGCAACTTAAAGTCTCAGAGACTTTCCTGGGGTAACTAAAATTGAATTGACTTAATCAGGATCCCACTGACAGCAGGTGTGAGAGGTAAATTTTAACCCTGGTATTCCAAAGAGCCTGATTAGCTCTCTATCCATGGACAACTCATGACCTAAATGCACATAACTGTATTATGTGAAAATGCATCCGAAAGTTAGAAAGAGTAAGGTGAAGACCTAGGATAGGAGGATTGTTTTTCACTGACATGGCTTCATGTAAGAGGTGGCATTTTATTTGGGTTTTAAAAGGATAAGAATTCAGCTATTTTTTTTCCAGCAGGAGAATTCATCAAGGGGTATTTGATTTCAAGAGTAGGTCATTCCAGGAAGAAGGAACAGCAAAATAAGAAACAAAGGAGTGAGAAAAATCAGGGTGTATTTGGAGGACATGGAGTTCTCCGTTTTAGCTGGTATATAGGATATATGTAGGAAAGGAGTACAACTAAATACTCTAGTATTTAGCATTAATAAGCTTCAAAAGGCAGACTGATTCCAGATCTGGAGGGCCTTGAATGTCAGGCAGGAAAGATCTGAGCATAATCAGCATCAAGGAGTTGTTAACCCAAAAGTTCTACTTCTAGGCTTCTTGGATAGGAAAAATTCCCTTTATGCCAACAGGGGAAACAAAAACAAACAAATGAATGAATGAATGAATGAATGAATAACTTTTTGTCCAAAAATGATTCCTCTACATCACTAGGGGATATATATGTTTGTCGATATGTATGTGTATATGTGTGTGGATGTGGATGTGGATGTGTGTATATTTACACACATATATTCACATTAATGTACACTTACATACACACATGTGTGCACATATATTTACATATATACATATATGTGTACACAAACACACACTCACACATATTTCAAATAGTGGAGGGGGGTTTGCCCTAAGTCATCCATACTCTCTGTGGCCAGGGCCGGAATACCATTAGCAGCCAGAGAATAGAATTTTTCTCCCACTGAAACTAGTTGCCATGACTGGAGATTCAACCCACAACCTTGCTCTCATTAGTTACTGGCTCTCAGCAAACAGAGCAGGATTCCAAGTGAATTGTCAACATAACCAAATGCTGTGCGTCGGTGAGATTTATTCAAGCCATATTTCTCCTCCAAGATGGAAGACCAAGAGCTCCTCAATCCCTTATAGCCTGAGAAACAAACATAAATACAGTAAGATAGATAACGAAGCTAATGCATTGTTTGTGGAGCTGCGAATTGGTCCAACCATTACAGAAAGCAATTTAGAATTACTGTAGACACATTGACTAAAAATGTCCAAGCCCTTTAACCCTGAGAGTCCAGTGATAGTCGTATATCTGAAGGAGGTCAGAGATAGAAAGAAAGGTCCCACATACACCAAAATATTTATAGCATCATTTTTGGTATGGTAGCAAAGAACTGGAAACAAAGTAGACATCCATTGATTGGAGAACAGTTAAGCAATTTGTGGGACATGAATGTAATGGGATGTTACTGTCTTGTGAGAAATAATGAAATAAAAATTGTTTTCTTTCCAAAGAGCTTTAGTCTGGGAGGCTTATAACTTCTAACTCTTCACCACTCACAAAAAAAAATGGAATTTCCTGACTATATGACCTATTTTTTCATCTTATTTCTTATCACAGAGGACTTAAAGGAGGTTTCACAAAAGAACAAGGCAAGCCAATACATGCTTAAATCAATGACTATTATTATGGTATATTTTAACTCACAAAAGAAGGTTTAAGGCAAGGGCTTTTAATCTGGGTTCCATGGAACACCTCCCCCTCCCCCACAAGATTAGGGCAAAGATTTCAGAAGGTCCGTGGACTTGAAAGGGAAAATATGGCATCCTTATTTTCATTACCCTCTACCTGAAATTTAGCATTCTTTTCAATTACTGATACAGGCAGCAAGGCATTATTCTGAGAAGGGTTCTGTAGGCTTCACCACCCTACCGCAAGTATCCATGATACATATACAAAAGTTTAAGAACCCCTGGTTTAAGCTTAAGAAGGCAGTGGGCTTTCAGAGCATGGGGGTGCTGGTGAAAAAGTCAAAGTTGTAACCAGAGAAGCTTGCCAACCTTTCCACATAAATAGAGTTCTGCACAAGTGGGAAGTTGTGGCCCAGGGGTCTTTTCACTTACCACAGGTGTACAGGGCCCTTGGAATACAGCTTATTGAATGGAGTTGGATTTATGTTATGTTGAATGCCTTGGTGTTTAGAAGAGTAGCATTTACAGCTAACTAATAGGATGCTCTAAAGTGCCCACATGATGCCCAGGGGACTAACATGGACTGTCCTTTATCCCCAACAGAGCTGTGAGCTATTAGAGAGAAAGAGAGAGATTGTCAGGAGATGCTTGTGTTGTGTATTTTAATGGGGTCAAAGATTTCTGGGGAGTGTTGATTACCAGACAAGCACTGACATGAATTATTTTTAATTCAAGGAGTTTCAGGAAGCTAATTTACTAAGATGAGGAGCTTTTCAGTGGCCTACCCGTCTCTAAGATTTCTATGAAGCAGTCAAATGTTATTCTGTTGCAGAGACATTTACTGAGTGCCTGCTGTGAATATAACACTATGATAGATACAGTGGTCTATGAAGTGGCAGAGGGGGACATTAAGGAAAGAAACTAGATACATTCCTTGTCCCAAGAAAGGTTTTCAGTCTACTTGGGGTAAGAGAATACACACCTATAAAGTCACAGAATCAGAAAACATCAGGTCGGAAAGGATCTCTGAAGTCATTGAATCTAATCTTTACCTGACCAAGAATCCCTTCCACAATGCCTATGTAAAGTTTGTTGAGAAAAGGGAGTTTTTTATTTCATTTTTATTTCTGTATTGAAAAGCAGCTTAGTATAGTGGAAAAAAAACTGGCCTTGAAAGTAGTAAGATCTGAAATAGAGTGCTGCCTCTGGCATATGCCAACTTTGTGATCATAGTCAAGTGACTGAACCTCTCAATCATACCTAGGGAATTAATTAAAAGAAGTGCTAGGGAAGGTGGCCTAGCCAAACCAGATATTAAACTGTACTATAAAGCAGCAGTCATCAAAACTACTTGGTACTGGCTAAGAAACAGTGGTGGATCAGTGGAATAGGTTAGGTATACAAGACGCAGTAGTCAACGACTATAGCAATCTAGTGTTTCATAAACCCTAGGAATCCAGCTTCTGGGCTAAGAATTCACTATTTCAAATATACTGCTGGGAAAATTGGGAAATGATATGGCAGAAACTGGACGTAGACCAATGTCTCACACCGTATACCAAAATAAAGTCAAAATGGGTGCACGATATAGAAATAAATGCTGATGCTATAAGCAATTTGGGAGAGCAAGGAATAGTTTACCTGTCAGATTTATGGGAAAGAGAAGAATTCACAACCCAAAAAGAGATAGAGAGCATTACAAAATGCAAAATGGATAATTTTGATTATGTTAAATTGGAAAGTTTTTGTATAAGCAAAGCCAATGCAACCAAGATAAGGAGGGAAGCAGAAAATTAGGAGGAAATCTTTACAACCAGTGTCTCTGATAAAGGACTCACATCTAAAATATAAAGGGAACTGAGCCAAATTTATAGGAATACAAGTCATTCCCCAATTGAGAAATGGTCAAAGGATATAATAAACAGGCAGTTTTCAGAGGAAGAAATTAAAGATATCTACAGGTGTATAAAAAATGCTCTAAATAACTATTGATTAGAGAAATGCAAATCAAAACAACTCTCAGGTACCACATCTCTCCTGTCAGATTGGCTAATATGACAAAACAGGAAAATGATAAATGCTGGAGAGGAGGTAGGAAAATTGAAACATTGTTACATTGTTGGTGTGAACTGATACAGCCATTCTGAAGAGCAGTTTGGAACTATGCCCAAAGGGCTATAAAAATGTGCATACCCTTTGACCTAACAATACCACTTCTAGGGCTGTATCCCAAAGAGATCACATAAGTGGGAAAGAGACCTGTATGTACAAAAATATTTATAGCAGCTCTTTTTGTGGTAGCAAAGATTGGAAATCAAAGGGATGCCCATAAACTGGGGAATAGCTAAACAAATTGTGGTATATGAATGTAATGGAATACTATTGTGGTATAAGAAATGAGGAGCAGACGGACTTCATTATTACCTGGAAGGACTTACCCGAACTGATGCTGAGTGAAGGGAGCAGAACCAGGAGATCATTATATATGATTACAGACATACGGTATCTGTAAGTACTAACTTTGATAGACTTGACTCCTCTCATCAATGCAAAATTCAAAGACAGCTCCAAAAGACTCATGATGGAAAAAGCTATGTACTTCCAGAGAAAGAATTATGGAGTCTGAATACAGATTGAGGCACACTTTTTGCTCTTTCTTTTTTTCCTTTTTTGGGGGGGTTTCATTTCCCCTTTCTTAAGATTCATTCCATTGGTTTTAATTCTTCATTACAACTGGACTATTATGTAAATAAGTTAAAAGTGAAGGTATATGTAGAACCTACATGCTGTCTTGGGTGGTTGGGGGGGAGGAGTGGGAGGGAGAGAAATTTTGGAACCCAAAAACTTGTGGAATTGAGTGTTGTAAACTAAAAATAAAAAATAAATGAAAGAAATAAATGGTAAAAAATGAAAAGGGAGAATGTACCACTAATGATGATGATGTTAAAGCAACTGTTAAAAGGTATTTTGCTCAATTATATAGCAGAGAAATCAATATATACTAACAAAAATATAAGTTGCCCAGATAAGCAAGAGAGGAAATAGAATACTTAAATAATACTATATTAGAAAAAAGATATTTCACAACCCATAAATGAGCTCCCTAAGAAAAAACTCCCAGGACCAGATGGATTTACAGCTGAATTGCACCAAATACTTAAGGAACAATTAGTCCCTATGCTATATAAAATGCTTGAAAATAGATTTTTAAAAAGGAGTTCTACCAAATTCGCTTTTATGAAACAAATGGGGTTTGATACCTAAATCAAGAAGAATAAAACAAAGAAAAAAATAGTCCAATTTTATTTAGGAACATTGATGCAAAAATCTTAAATAAAATACAAGAGATTACAACATTATATCACAAAGATAATATACCATGACCACATTATATTTACATGCCAGAATATAGGACTGATTCAACATTAGGAAAACTTTAAGTAAAATTGATCATATCAATAAAAATACAACAAAATTATATGATTGTATCAGTAAATGCAAATAAAGTTTCTGACAAATACAACAAAGATTCTGTAAAAAAAAAACTAGAAAGCATAGGAACAAATGAAGCCTTTCTTTTTTATTTTATTTTATTTTATTTATTCAATATATTTAGTTTTCAGCATTGATTTTCACAAGAGTTTGAATTACAAATTTTCTCCCCCTTTCTACCCTCCTCCCCACTCCAAGATGGCATATATTCTGGTTGCCCTGTTCCCCAGTCAGCCCTCCCTTCTGTCACCCCACTCCCCTCCCATCCCCTTTTCCCTTCCTTTCTTGTACGACATGATAAATTTCTTTTTTTTTAGGAGCAAGAGACACATTTATTGCCAATATGGGATTACAGTAATGCTTATTTGTTCCATTTCTTTTTATTTTTTTGTTTTTTTTATTTTAAATTTATTTATTTAACATATTTAGTTTTCAGCATTGATTTTCACAAGAGTTTGAATTGCAAATTTTCTCCTCATTTCTACCCTCCCCCCACTCCAAGATGGCATATATTCTGGTTGCCCTGATCCCCAGTCAGCCCTCCCCTCTATCATTCCACTCCACTCCCATCCCCTTTTCCCTTCCTTTCTTGTAGGGCAAGATAAATGTCTACGCCCCATTGCCTGTGTATCTTATTTTCTAGTTGCATGCAAAAACTTTTTTTTATTTTTAAACATCTGTTTTTAAAACTTTGAGTTCCAAATTCTCTCCCGTCTTCCCTTCCCACCCATCCTCCCTAAGAAGTCAAGCAATTCAACATATGCCACATTGGTATCATTATGTATAACCCTTCCACAATACGCATGTTGTATAAGACTAACTATATTTGGCTCCTTCCCAACCCATCCCCCTTTATTGAATTTTCTCCCATGACCCTGCCCCCTTTCCAAAATGTTTATTTTTGATTACCTCCTCCCCCATCTTCCCTCCCCTCCATCATCCCCTCCTTTTTTTTATCTTCTTCCCTCTTCTTTCCTGTGGGGTAAGATACCCAATTGAGTATGTATGGTATTTCCTCCTCAGGTGAAATTTGATGGGAGCAAGATTCACTCATTCCCCCCTCACCTGCCCTCTCCCCTCCTCCCCCAGAACTGCTTCCTCTTGCCACCTTAATGCGAGATAATCCACCCCATTCTATATCTCCCTATCTCCCTCTCTCATCCCTTAATTTTATTTTATTTCTTTTAGATATCTTCCCTTCATCTTCAACTCAGCCGGTGTCCTTCCTCTCTCTCTCTCTCTCTCTCTCTCTCTCTATATATATATATATATATATATATATATATACACACACACACACATATATATACATACATGCACATTCACTTATATATATATATATACATAAACATACACATATATGCATATTCCCTTCAGCTGCCATAATACTGAGGTCTCATGAATCATTGTATTAGGAGGGCAGAGTTTATAATCTCAAATAGGATCATAAACATGTCTGAAAGGTTCAGAACCGCCGGATATAAGAAACTCTCAAAGTAGAAGGCAGAAGAATCAAAACATATATTTAGGCTCCACAGTAACCAACCCATGAACCAGCAACCCCATTTTGATATATTGATCAAAAGTTTCCAGGCCCAATAAGTACGCCTTGAAAGAGTAACCAGGAGGCTACAGAGAAGCATGATTGTGTAAAGCAAAATCATGCTTCCCCCTCTATGGTAAAAAGATTACCCACTGGCCTGAGGTCCTTGTTCAGCTTCCTCCCGTAGGTCAGCTCTGCCACTGGCAGCTCCTGCTTCGGCTGTGGCTGTGGCTGTGGCTGTGGCTGTGGCTGTGGCTATAGCAGCCTCTGGCTCCAACAGGAGCTGCTTGTAACCATCCAGCTTCTGCGGGGGTGTAAGGTACGCCGGGGAAAGCACAGGTTCTTTCAATCTGCTTAAGCAAGGTGAAGGGGTTGACCAGGAAAGCACAGGTTCTTTCCATCAGCTTAAGCAAGGGAAGCAAGGTGAAGGGGCCGACAAGCTTACTCCAGTCCAACATACAAACAGCATTCAGTTCAGGGGAAAAAGCCAAACTAGTCAAGGGCACTTGTTGACTAAGTGCTAAGGAGCCCATTTTTGGTTGCCAACACGTCATCTTTCCATGTAGGAATGTAAACAAAACAGTTCAACTTTAGTAAGTCCCTTGTGATTTCTTTTTCTTGTTCTTTTTCTTCATTACCTTTTCATGCTTCTCTTGATTCTTGTGTTTGAGAGTCAAATTTTCTATTCAGCTCTGGTCTTTTCACTGGGAAAGTTTGAAGGTCCTCTATTTTATTGAAAATCCATATTTTGCCTTGGAGCGTGATACTCAGTTTTGCTGGGTAGAGGATTCTTTGTTTTAATCCTAGCTCCACTGACCTCCAGAATATCATATTCCAAGCCCTTCGATCTCTTAATGTAGAAGCTGCTAGATGTGGGGTTATTCTGATTATGTTTCCACAACACTCAAATTGTTTCTTTCTGGCTGCTTGCAGTATTTTCTCCTTGATCTGGGAGCTCTGGAATTTGGTGACAATATTCCTAGGAGTTTTCTTTTTGGGATCTATTTGAGGAGGCGATCAGTGAATTCTTTCAATTTCTATTTTGCCCTGTGCCTCTAGAATACCAGGGCAGTTCTCCTTGATGATTTCTTGAAAGATGATATCTAGGCTCTTTTTTTGATCATAGCTTTCAGGTAGTCCAATAATTTTTAAATTATCTCTCTTGGATCTATTTTCCAGGTCAGTGGCTTTTCTAATGAGATATTTGACATTGTCTTCCACTTTTTCATTCCTTTGGCTGTTTTATAATATCTTTATTTCTCATAAAGTCAATAGTTTCCACTTGCTCCAATCTAAGTTTTAAGGTAATATTTGGAATTCTGCCTTTCAAGTTATTCTTCTCCTCATTGGCTTTTTGGAGTTCTTTTGCCATTTGAGTTAGTCTATTTTTCAGGTGTTGTTTTCTTCAGCATATTTTTCAGTATTTTTTTTGGGTCTTCTTTAGCTAGTCGTTGACTTGTTTTTCATGGTTTTCTCGCATCCTTCTCATTTCTCTTCCCAATTTTTCCTCTACTTCTCTAACTTGCTTTTCCAAATCCTTTTTGAGCTCTTCCATGGCCTGAGACCAGTTCATGTTTTTCTTGGAGGCTTTTGTTGTAGGCTCTTTGACTTTGTTGACGTCTTCTGGCTGTATGTTTTGGTCTTCTTTGTCACCAAAGAAAGATTCCAGTCTGAGACTGCATCTGGGTGCATTTTCATTGCCTGGCCATGTTCCCAGCCAACTTGCTTGACCCTTGAGTTTTTCAGCGGGGTATGACTGCTTGTAGAGTAAAGAGTTCTATGTTCCAACCTTGGGGGGATGTGCCAGCTCTGCCCCCCAGCACTCCTCCTTCCCCAAGAACCCCCAACCGGGACTGGACTTAGATCTTCAGCAGACTGTGCACTCCTGCTCTGATCCACCACTTAATACCTCCCACCAGGTGGGCCTGAGGCCAGAAGCAACTGCAGGTGTAGTTTTGTAACTGCCCCACCTCTGCTGCCCCCGGGGCGGTGGCTGAACTGGGAACTCTGTCACCCTCTTCCCAGCAGCTTTTCCCACTAACCTTCTCTGTTGTCTCTGGTGTTTGTGGATTGAGAAGTCTGATAACTGCTGTAGCTCACTGATTCAGGGCGCTAGGGCACGCTCCGCCTGTCTCCTGGTCTGGTCGGTCCGCACAGCCCACGCTGGGCTCTGCTCTGCTCCCAGCTCCATGCGGGATAGACCTCATCCAGCCACCATCTTGGCTACGCCCCCTGAAGCTTTTATTAAAGTAATAAGTAGTACCTATCTAAATCAAGAGCTAGAATTATCTGTAATGGGGAAAATAGAAGTCTTCCCAATAATATCAGAAGTGAAACAAGGATTTTCATTATCATCAGTATTATTCAATATTGCATTAGAAATGCTAGTGATGCCAATAAGACAAGAAAAAGAAATTTAAAGACTAAAAATAGGCAATGAGAAAATGAAATGATTACTCCGTGCAGATGAAATGATGGTATGCTTAAGGAACCTCATAGAATCAACTCAAAAAAAAAAAACTAGTTGAAACAACAACTTTTGCAAAGTTGGAGAATATAAATAAACCCACATAAATCAATCAGAATTTCTATATATTATCAACAAAACCCATCAGAAGGAAATAGAGGGGCAGCTAGGTGGAGCAGTGAGTAGAGCATCAGCCCTGAAGTCAGGAGGACCTGAATTCAAATCTGACCTCAGATACTTGACACACTTACTAGCTGTGTGACCTTGGGCAAGTCACTTAATCCAAATTGCCCTGCCTTCCCCCTTGCAAAAAAAAAAAAGAAATAGAAAGGAAGATTATATTTAAAATAACTACAGACAATACAAAATGCTTGGCCGTCTACATAGGAAGACACACACAGAAACTATATGAGCAGAATTGCAAAGCACTTTTCACACAAAGACAGATTTAAACAATGGTAGAAATATTCATTGTCCATGGGTAGGCTGAACTGGTAAAATAAAAATGACATTTCTATCTAAGTTAATTTTCTTATTCAGTACCATACCAAACTACCAAAGAATTATTTTATAGAGCTAAAAAAATTTAAAAATCATCTGAAAGAACAAAAGAATATTTTCTTCTGAACCAGAACAAACAAGAATAATTAGGGAGTCAACGAAAAAAATTGTAAAGGAAACTGTGGCCTAGCAGGACCAGATTTCAAACTATATTTCAAAGTGATGATCACCCAAACAATCTCATACAGATAAAAATAGAGTGGTAAATCAATGGAATAGATTAGGTACATAATACACATTTGTAAATGACCACAGTAATTTAGTGTTTGATAAAACTAAAGATGCAAGCTTTGGCAACAAGAACTCACCATTAGATAAAAATTGTTGTGAAAATTGTAAAGCAATTTGGCAGGAGCTAGGGATAGACCAATGACTAACACCACAAATCAAATTAAGGTCAGAATGGGCCTGTAATTTAGAAATAAAGGATGATATCATGAGTAAATTAGGGGAGCATGGAAAAATTTACCTGTCAGATATATGGATAAGGGAAGAGTTAGTGACAAAAGAAGAGATAGAGAGAATTACAAGATGTAAAATGGATAAATCTGATTACATGAAATTAAGAGGGGTTTGCGCAAACAAAACCAAATGCAGCCAGAATTAGAAGGAAAGCAGGCAACTGGGGGAAATATTTACAATGAATTTCTCTAATAAAGGCCTCATTTCTCACATATATATGGAACTTAGCCAAATTTACAAAAATTAGAGCCATTCTTCAATTGATAAATGGTGGAAGCATATGACCAGGTAGTTTTCTGAAGAAGAAATCAAAGCTATCAATACTCACATGAAAAAGCACTCTAAATCTCTATTAATTAGAGAAATGCAAATTAAAACAACCCTGTGGTACCACCTCACACCTATCAGAATGCCTAACATGACAGAAAAGGAAAATAACAAATGTTAAAAGCATTGTGGGGGGATGGAGTCAAGATGGCAGCTGGAAAGCAGGGACTAGCATGAGCTCCCCACCAAGCCCCTCCAAAAACCTATAAAAAATGGCTCTGAACCAATTCCAGAACTGCAGAATCCACAAAATAGCAGAGGGAAGCGGGGCTCCAGCCCAGGACAGCCTGGATGGTTGCTGGGTGAGACCTATCCTGCACAGAGCTGGGAGCGGAGCGAGCAGAGCAGAGCCCAGAGTGGGCAGCGCAGACCAAACAGACCAGGAGCTGGGCAGAACATGCCCTAGCACCCTGAATCAGTGAGCTGTGGCAGTTACCAGACTTCTCAACCCACAAACACCAAATACAACAGAGAAGGTTAGTGGGAAAAGCTGAGGGGAGTGGAAGGAGTTTGTGGTTTGGCCACTGCCCTGGGGGCAGCGGAGGTGGGGAAGCTACAGAACTACAGCTGCAGTTGCTTCTGGCCCCAGGCCCACCTGGTGGGAGGAATTAAGTGGCAGATCAGAACAGGAGTGCAGAGCCTGTTGAAGATCTAAGGCCAGTCAATGTTGGGGGTTCTTGAGGAAGGAGGAATGCTGGTATGGCAGAGCTGGCTGTAGTAGCTCTGAAATCAACAGTGCATCTGCCCAAGCTTGGAACATAGAACTCTTTACTCTACAAGCAGTCATACCCTGCTGAAAAACTCAAGGGTCAGGTATGTTGGCTGGGAACATGGCCAGGCAGCAAAAACGCACCCAGATTCAGTTTCAGACTTTGGAATCCTACTTTGGTAACAAAGAAGACCAAAACGTATGGCCAGAAGAAGTCAAAAAGTCAAAGAGCCTACAACAAAAGAAAAAGAACAAGAAACAGAAATTGCAAGGGACTTACTAAAGGTGAACTGTTTTGTTGACATTCCTACATGGAAAGATGATGTGTATGATTCATGAGACCTCAGTATTAGGGTAGCTGAAGGGAATATGCATACATATATGTTTATGTATATATATGGGTGAATGTGTATGTATGCATATATCTATGTGTGTATATATATATATATATATATATATATATATATATATAAAGAGAGAGAGAGAGAGAGAGAGAGAGAGAGAGAGAGAGAGAGAGAGGGAGAGAGCGGACACAGGGTGAGTTGAAGATGAAGGGAAGATATCTAAAAGAAATAAAATCAAATTAAGGGATGTGAGAGGAACATACTGAGAGAGGGAGATAAGGAGAGATAGAATGGGATGGATTATATCCCATAAAGGTGGCAAGAGGAAGCAGTTCTGTGGGAGGAGGGGAGAGGGCGGATGATGGGGGAGTGAGTGAACATTGCTCTCATCAGATTTGGTCTAAGGAGGGAATACCATATATACCCAATTGGGAATCTTACCCCACAGGAAAGAAGAGGGAAGAAGATAAAAAAAATGGGGGGGATGATGGAGGGGAGGGCAGATGGGGGTGGAGGTAGTCAAAAACAAACACTTTCAAAAGGGGACAGGGGCAAGGGAGAAAATTCAATAAAGGGGGATGGGTTGGGAAGGAGCAAAATATAGTTAGTCTTTCACAACATGAGTATTGTGGAAGGGTTATATATAATGATACACATGTGGCCTAGGTTGAATTGCTTGACTTCTTAGGGAGGGTGGGTGGGAAGGGAAGAGGGGAGAGAATTTGGAACTCAAAGTTTTAAAAACATATGTTCAACAAACAAAAATATTTTTGCATGCAACAAGAAAATAACATACACAGGCAATGTGGCGTAAAAATTTATCTTGCCCTACAAGAAAGGAAGGGAAAAGGGGATGGGAGGGGAGTGGGGTAACCGAGGGGAGGGCTGACTGGGGAACAGGGCAACCAGAATATACGCCATCTTGGAGTGGTGGGGAGGGTAAAAATGGGGAGAAAATTTGTAATCCAAACTCTTGTGAAAATCAATGCTGACAACTAAATATGTTAAATTAATTAAAAAAAAAAGCTGGGAAGGCCACATGATCTGATGCAAAGTGAAGTGAGCAGAACTGGGAGAGTTCTGTATGCAGTAATACAGTGTAACAAAGACCAACTGTGAAAGACTTAGCTAATCTTGTCACTGTAAAAATCCAAGACAGTTCCAAAGGACCCATGATGAAAAAATGTCATCCACTGCCAGAGAGAGAACTGATAAATTGTAAGTGCAGAGCAAAGCATACTTTTTTCACTTTCTTTATTTTCCTTGATTTTTTTGCAACATGGCTAATATGGACATGTGTTTTGCATGACTTCATATGTATAATTCATATATATGTATATTGCCTTCTCAATGAGTGGGGGAGAGCCAGGAGAGAATATAGAACTGAAAATTTTAAAATATGTATTCTAAAAATGAATTAGGAAATAACAGAAGTAGGGCTATCCAAAATGCAATGGGCTACCTTGAGCAGTGATTGTTTTCCTTCTCATATTCAGGCAAAGGTTTGATGATCATAAATCAAGTATGTCATCCAAGAGTTACTTTTTCAGGAAGAGTTTGGACTAGATAATCTCTTATTTCCCCTCTAATTCTGAAAGCTTCTAAATCTATGATGTTTATGGCATTTTTAGTTTGCACAGTACTTCATATATGTTATCTCATTTGTCCCTACCAATAGCACAATGAGGTAGCTACTGTAGCTAACATTACCTCTACTTAAAGATGAGGAAAAGGATGATCAGTAAAGAAGTTGCTCATGGTTACACAACTAGCAAGTATTAGACATGAGCTCTGAGCCCAAGTCTCTGCTGATCCAAAGTCCAACGTGCTTTGCCCTGCACCATTACATCTGTGCTATAACATAAGGTTCTAGCATGAAGTGTGTAACTGTAGAGTGATGGTGTGATGTGGAATTGTGACATGATTTGGGCTGGCTGAATGATATAGGATAGTAGTATAATTGTTTTTGGTGGCAGTTGACATGGCATAATACTGTGATATGGGATGTTGGCATGACCTGGTGAGTTATGGAATGGCAATGTGATTTGTATTTGGAGTAGAGTATTTATGGGTCAATGGCTGTGTCGTGTTATGGTGGCATGATATAGGATGACTTGAGATATGGGGTGATGGTGTGGTATAGGATAATAACAGTGTGATATGAGGTATTAGTATGGTACTGAGTGACAGGACAATATGGGACAGTGGCAAGATGGTTGGGATGATGGGAGTGGTGGTGTGATATAGTATGGCACAATGATATTGAGTGAAGTAAACTGTAATAGCAGTTCATATTGCCACATTGCTTCATGTCAACAAAGAAATCCCACATTATTATCTCATTTGATGCAGTAATCAAATGAAACAGTTCGCATAGAAGCAGTAATGCCCACTTTTAGAGGAGAAAGCTGAAAGTTGGAAATTATGCGACTTTCTCAAAGTCATAGTGCTAAGAAGCATAGATGCAGCCCTCTAGAAAGGAGAAAAAGAGGCAGCACATGGCTTAATTAGCCATCTTACTATGTACAGGTCAGTGTACTGGGAGAGAAAGAAGAGACATGCGTAGAACTGAAAAGTTCCTTGGATATCTTAAACAATACAGCCATGATCTTCCTAAGATTTATAGACTTAACCTGTGTCTATTTTTGTCTTCAAATAATAAAAACTGCCACACTTGTGGCCAGTCTAATTTCTACAAGCAACAGACACTTCTTTCGTTCCTTCTTAAAGCTACATGCTGCCTCTACTAAACCCAAATGAAAAAAGACAACTAACCTGATGCTCATTCTGCCCCCTTTCCAAAGCCATAGGATTCTAAGCACAAGTCTCTGGCCATGGTTCTGATAATACAGACCAATGTTAGCCATGTAATTGGTGCTGTCTATCCCTAGCCATATTGTTGACATTAAGGCTAGCTCAGGAGTTGTTTGAACTCTTACATGAACAAAAGAACACAGAACTATACCTTTAGCTTAGGCAGGAGCTTTATTGGCTCTTCCAACTGAGGCTCTGAAGCACAATATTTTCATCTCCAAAGCCAGGTCTATTTGCATTCTAATCTTTTCTCAGAATTGCTTACAACTTGTGTGGCTTAGGGGTGAGAGAAGAAACACAGAAACTCTCCCTGTAGCTTGAGGTCTTCTAGTAAAAACAAGCCATCAGTCCTAAGCAATAAGAAAGAAAGAAATTGCAAACAGTAAGGCATTATCAGATAGCCTAAAAGCTGAACATCCCAGTGCCTAGAAGAAAAATGGAGGTGTTTAGAAAGTAAGCCCCCAGTACATCCACCCTTCTATTATTTTTAATTTTAAAAATAAATTTAAACCTGTTATTTTAGTTTTAATTAATGAGCATTTTTCCTCCTTCATATAGTCATTAAAAAGAGGGAAAAAATCATTGTAACAAATATGCAGTCAAGCAAAAAAAATCCTGCATTGACTAAATCCAAAACTATGTCCCGCTCTGTACCCTTAGCCTATTGCTTCTTTGTCAGGAGACGGGTAGAATACTTGACCGTACGTGTTGTGAAATCATGGTTGGTTATTGCATTGGTCAGAATTTTTATGTCTATCAAACTTTTGACCTTTCTAATGTTGTGGTTATTGAATGAACTGTTGTCTTGTGCTGCTCACTTCACTATGCATCAGTTCTTCCAAAGTTTCTTTGAATGTGTCAATTTCATCACATCTTCTAGCATAATAATATTCAATTACATTCATTTACCATTATTCAACCATTCATAAACTGATGAACAGAACACCCTATCCCAGTTCTTTGCCTTTACAAAAAAATAAGAATTTCTATAAATATTTTTGTATATGTGGGTCCTTTTCTTCTTTCTTTGATCTCTTGGGGATATAGACTTAGTAGTAATATTAGTGAGTCAAAGATTATACCCAATTTAGCAACTTTTGAGGTATAGTTCCAAATTGCTTTCCAGAATGGCTGTACCAATTTACAATTTCACTAAAAGTGCATTATGTGCCTTTTTTCTCATAGTCCTTCCCAAATGTGCCATTTGTCTTTTTGTCATCTTTGCCAATCTATATATCCAGCCTTCTACGTGGTGCTGATATAGTGTTTCCACACTAGAAATAGAGATCTAATCATCAGAAAGATATTTATCATATTAATCCAGGTCCCCTAGGTGCAACCTAATGCTTCTGCTAAGAATTTAAGTCCTCTTATTAAGGGAAATGGGGGAGAAATTTCAGTATGATACAGTAGTTTGGGAGCTTAAAAGAGGTTTTACTAAAGAATTAATATAGCCATTAAATTATGAAAACAATGAGTCTTTATTGAAAGTATATTTTAATTGACATAATGAAAGATGAGGTGGCTAAACTTGGGACATGCAAGGAAGAGAACATAAGTTGGAAAAGAGCACAAAACAAGGAAAGGATAGCAAGACAACAACTTTCACAGAAGACTAGAGCAACAGCTGATACTTCTGAAACAAGGACAACATTTGCCCCCAAAAGTAAAGGAGCAACTGGCACCTTCACTTAAAAAAATTAGGAAGGACATGTCACCTGAAAAACCGGCATGAAGATCGTCAAGCCCTGGTATGAGGGAATCCAAAGTGGTCCTCTAAGAAGCTACTGCCTTATACTTGGCAAATCATTACTCAACTTTTAGCTCTCAACAGTACTCTGGGTTAAATAGGAATAACTTCTACAAAGTACTAATTTCATGAATCTAGAATTTTGTTCACTTGACAAGGAAGGTAATAGTTTCTTGCTGTGGAAATTTCCAAGCATATAAGATTCCAGAAAATGGAAGAGGGTCAACAAAGAAGGGAGAGCCAAGACAAGAGCAGAGACAACCTCTTGCAATATTGTCTCAGATTCTCAAAACAGAGGTACTTCAGTTTCACTCATCAATCTATCTCCATGGTTGTGACCTTAGACTATCTATTCTTTCCTCTCCTTCAGGTTTCTATGGTGATAGCCTAAAAAAATCTCTCTGGCTTTATGGAACTAGCTTTCTTTTCACAGTACGTTATCTCCTATTCTAGAACCCAACCCCTCCTTTGCCTTGGAATCCCCACTCTACCCCTTTTTTGTATAACTTGAATTCCCATCTTGGCCTCAAATCTCTTTGAATTATTGTTTATTGTATTACTTGAATTATTATAATTATATCTGAAAAGGAAGAGAGAAGGAAGGAGATAAATATAGGGAGGGGGTTCTGATGATCCTATTTCTTGGCATATAAGCAGGTGATAGCCTCCTATCTCTTTCATGGGTTTTTGGGCTCTTACTCTCAAAGAGTCAGGAAATCCTTTGATAGAAAATTGGTGAAATGGATCTGTATGATAATGCGACATCCATCTTTCACGGCTCTTTTTGCTGCCCTTGAGGTTGGGACATCCGGGCTTCTAAGAGAATCATCCAGAGTTTCCCTAGAACTGCAGTACAAATAGTGTAGGGTGGCTGGAGGCTAGACTATCAGGAGAAGTCTGCATTCTAGAACAGAAACAGGAACATGTATCACTGAAAAGGGAGGTGCCAAGACTAGTTGCAAAGACAAACTGAAAAACTGTATCAATACAATTATAAAACGTTTCACATAAATAAAGACAGATCTAAACAATTGGAGAAATATTCATTGCTCATGGATAGGCCAACCCAGTATAATAAAATGACAATTTTGCCTAAGTTAATTTAATTATTCAGTATCATACCAATCAAATTACCAAAAAGTTATTTTATAGAGCTAGAAAAACTAATTTTAAAAGTTAATCTGGAAGAACAAAACAGCATTTCCTTCTGAAGAACAAACAAGAATAATGAGGGAATAAATGAAAGAATTGTAAAGGAAGCCATGGCCTAGCAGTACTAGATTTCAAACTATTCTTCAAAGTGATAATCACTCATTCTGGTGCAGGATAAGAAATAGAGTGGTAGCTCAATGGACTAGATTAGGTACATAATACACATTAGTAAATGACCACAGTAATCTAGTGTTTGATAAACCTAATTATCCAAGCTTTGTGGGCAAGAACTCACAATTTGACAAAGATTTCTGGGAAAACTGTAAAGAAACAAGGCACAGACAAACAACTTACACAACATACCAAAATAAGGTCAAAATGGATTCATGATTTAGACATAAAGGGTGATATCATAAGTAAATTAGGGGAGCAAGGAAAAATTTCATTCTCAGATCTACAGATGAGGGAAGAGTTTATGATCAAAGAAGAGATAGAGAGCATTACAGGATGTAAAATGGATAACTGATTCCATGAAATTAAAAAGGTTTTGAACAAACAAGACCAAATGCAGCCAAAATTAGAAGTAAAGCAGGCAACTGGGGGAAATATTTTCAATGATTTTCTCTGGTAAAGGCCTCATTTCTCAAGTATCTAGGGAACTTAGCCAAATTTACAAAAATCAGAGGTATTCCACAGTTGACAAATGGTGAAAGCCTATGACCAGGCAGTTTTCTGAAGAAGAAATTGAAACTATCAATAGTCACATGAAAAGTGCTCTAAATCACTATTAATTAGAGAAACACAAATTAAAACAACCCTGAGGTACCACCTCACACCTATCAGATTGGCTAACATGACAGATAAGAAAAATGACAAATGGTAAAAGGGTTGTGGGAAAAATAGGTACACTTATGCACTGTTGGCAGAGTTGTGAGCTGGTCCAACCATTCTGGAAAACAATTTGGAACTATGCCCAAAGGCTTATAAAGCTGTTCATACTCTCTGACCCAGCAATACCCTTACTAGGCCTTTATTCAAAGAGATCAAAGAAAAGGGAAGTGACTTCTATGTACAAAAATAGTTATAGTAGCTCTTTTCATAGTAGCAAAGAATTGGAAGCGGATGAACAAGTTGTGAAATAGGATCATGATAGATTATTGTGCTATAAGAAATGATAAGCAGGATGCTTGCAGAAAAAGCTAAGAAGATTACATGAACTGATGCAAAATCCAGTGAACAGAACCAACAGAGTATTGCAATATTATATTATAATTGCAATATTGTAACAATGATCAACTGTAAAAGACTTAGCTATTCTTGTCACTATAAAAATCCAAGATGTTTCCAAAGGACCCATGATGAAAAGATGCTATCCACTTCCAGGGAGAGAACTGATAAATTCTGAGTCCAGTGTATAGTGTACTTTTTTCACTTTCTTTATTTTTCTTGTTTGTTTTGCAACATGGGTAACATAGAAATGTGTTTTGTGTGACTTGACATGTATAATTAATATATTGTTTGCCTTCTCGATGTGCGGGGGAGGATTGGGCAGAAGGGAAAGGATTTCAAACTCAATTTTTAAAATGAATGTTAAAAAACAAATTTTACAATTGTTTTTTTTAATAAAAAGAAAGTGCCAACACAACAAGCTAATACAGATCCTA